>NW_027552212.1:0-38264 GCF_045843805.1 Urocitellus parryii
CGTGTTTGATTTAGAGTTCCAACTACATGTATCCATATAGGAGAAAACAGAGTGAAACCTAAACATGAAAACGGTTACTGCAAAGGAACGGTTTAACCTAGAAGAACGAAATTTGGTGAGCCAAGTGGGATTGGTGTACTGATCATTACCTGCAAGTATCATCAAGATTGGGTGAAAAAATGTTTGCTGAGATTTCAGGAAACTCGTAGTTTTTTGGAACTTGGCAACCCCTTTCAATGAAAGTGATTCTCGTCAGTCTCTGCTTGGGGCTACTTCAATAGGACACAAACCATAGCGATAGAACTTGGAACTACATTATTGTGCCAAGTTTCAAAGAGCTAGCACAAACCGTGTTTGACTTAGAGTTCCAACAACATATATCCATATAGGAGAAAACAGAGTGAAACCTAAACATGAAAACAGTTACTGCAAAGTAATGGTTTAACCTAGAAGAAGTAAATTTGGTGAGCCACGTGGGACTGGTGTACTGATCCTTACCTGCAAGTATCAGCAAGATTGGGTGAAAAAATGTTTGCTGAGATTTCAGAAAACTCGTAGTTTTGTGGAAGCTTGGCAACACCTTCCAATGAATGTGATTCTCGTCAGTCTCTGCTTGGGGCTACTTCAATAGGACACAAACCATAGCGATAGAACTTGGAACTACATTATTGTGCCAAGTTTCAAAGAGCTAGCGCAAACCGTGTTTGATTTAGAGTTCCAACTACATGTATCCATATAGGAGAAAACAGAGTGAAACCTAAACATGAAAACGGTTACTGCAAAGGAACGGTTTAACCTAGAAGAACGAAATTTGGTGAGCCAAGTGGGATTGGTGTACTGATCATTACCTGCAAGTATCATCAAGATTGGGTGAAAAAATGTTTGCTGAGATTTCAGGAAACTCGTAGTTTTTTATAGCTTGGCAACCCCTTCCAATGAATGTGATTCTCGTCAGTCCCTGCTTGGGGCTACTTCAATAGGACACAAAGCATAGCGATAGAACTTGGAATTACATTATTGTGCCAAGTTTCAATGAGCTTGCACAAACCGTGTTTGATTTAGAGTTCCAACTACATATATCCATATAGGAGAAAACAGAGTGAAACCTAAACATGAAAACGGTTACTGCAAAGGAACGGTTTAACCTAGAAGAACGAAATTTGGTGAGCCACGTGGGACTGGTGTACTGATCCTTACCTGCAAGTATCAGCAAGATTGGGTGAAAAAATGTTTGCTGAGGTTTCATTAAACTCGTAGTTTGTGGAAGCTTGGCAACCCCTTCCAATGAAAGTGATTCTCGTCAGTCTCTGCTTGGGGCTACTTCAATAGGACACAAACCATAGCGATAGAACTTGGAACTACATTATTGTGCCAAGTTTCAAACAGCTAGCACAAACCGTGTTTGATTTAGAGTTCCAACTACATATATCCATATAGGAGAAAACAGAGTGAAACCTAAACATGAAAACAGTTACTGCAAAGTAACGGTTTAACCTAGAAGAACGAAATTTGGTGAGCCACGTGGGACTGGTGTACTGATCCTTACCTGCAAGTATCATCCAGATTGGGTGAAAAAATATTTGCTGAGATTTCAGAAACTAGTAGTTTTTTGGAAGCTTGGCAACCCCTTTCAATGAAAGTGATTCTCGTCAGTTTCTGCTTGGGGCTACTTCAATAGGACACAAACCACAGCGATTGAACTTGGAACTACATTATTGTGGCAAGTTTCAAAGAGCTAGCGCATACCGTGTTTGATTTAGAGTTCCAACTACATGTATCCATATAGGAGAAAACAGAGTGAAACCTAAACATGCAAACGGTTACTGCAAAGGAACGGTTTAACCTAGAAGAATGAAATTTCGTGAGCCAAGTGGGATTGGTGTACTAATCATTACCTGCCAGTAAAATCAAGGTTGGGTGAAAAAATTTTTGCTGAGATTTCAGGAAACTCGTAGTTTTTTATAGCTTGGCAACCCCTTCCAATGAATGTGATTCTCGTCAGTCCCTGCTTGGGGCTACTTCAATAGGACACAAAGCATAGCGATAGAACTTGGAATTACATTATTGTGCCAAGTTTCAATGAGCTTGCACAAACCGTGTTTGATTTAGAGTTCCAACTACATATATCCATATAGGAGAAAACAGAGTGAAACCTAAACATGAAAACGGTTACTGCAAAGGAACGGTTTAACCTAGAAGAACGAAATTTGGTGAGCCACGTGGGACTGGTGTACTGATCCTTACCTGCAAGTATCAGCAAGATTGGGTGAAAAAATGTTTGCTGAGGTTTCATTAAACTCGTAGTTTGTGGAAGCTTGGCAACCCCTTCCAATGAAAGTGATTCTCGTCAGTCTCTGCTTGGGGCTACTTCAATAGGACACAAACCATAGCGATAGAACTTGGAACTACATTATTGTGCCAAGTTTCAAACAGCTAGCACAAACCGTGTTTGATTTAGAGTTCCAACTACATATATCCATATAGGAGAAAACAGAGTGAAACCTAAACATGAAAACAGTTACTGCAAAGTAACGGTTTAACCTAGAAGAACGAAATTTGGTGAGCCACGTGGGACTGGTGTACTGATCCTTACCTGCAAGTATCATCCAGATTGGGTGAAAAAATATTTGCTGAGATTTCAGAAACTAGTAGTTTTTTGGAAGCTTGGCAACCCCTTTCAATGAAAGTGATTCTCGTCAGTTTCTCCTTGGGGCTACTTCAATAGGACACAAACCACAGCGATTGAACTTGGAACTACATTATTGTGGCAAGTTTCAAAGAGCTAGCGCATACCGTGTTTGATTTAGAGTTCCAACTACATGTATCCATATAGGAGAAAACAGAGTGAAACCTAAACATGAAAACGGTTACTGCAAAGGAACGGTTTAACCTAGAAGAATGAAATTTCGTGAGCCAAGTGGGATTGGTGTACTAATCATTACCTGCCAGTAAAATCAAGGTTGGGTGAAAAATTTTTGCTGAGATTTCAGGAAACTCGTAGTTTTTTGGAAACTTGGCAACCCCTTTCAATGAAAGTGATTCTCGACAGTCTCTGCTTGGGCTACTTCAATAGGACACAAACCATAGCGATAGAACTTGGAACTACATTATTGTGCCAAGTTTCAAAGACCTAGCAGAAACCGTGTTTGATTTAGAGTTCCAACTACATCTAACGATATAGGAGAAAACAGAGTGAAACCTAAACATGAAAACGGTTACTGCAAAGGAACGGTTTAACCTAGAAGAACGAAATTTGGTGAGCCAAGTGGGATTTGTGTACTGATCATTACCTGGAAGTATCATCAAGATTGGGTGAAAAAATGTTTGCTGAGATTTCAGGAAACTCGTAGTTTTTTGGACCTTGGCAACCCCTTTCAATGAAAGTGATTCTCGTCAGTCTCTGCGTGTGGCTACTTCCATAGGACACAAACCATAGCGATAGAACTTGAAACTACATTATTGTGCCAAATTTCAAAGAGCTAACAGAAACCGTGTTTGATTTAGTGTTCCAACTACATGTATCCATATAGGAGAAAACAGAGTGAAACCTAAACATGAAAACGGTTACTGCAAAGGAACGGTTTAACCTAGAAGAACGAAATTTGGTGAGCCAAGTGGGATTGGTGTACTGATCATTACCTGCAAGTATCATCAAGATTGGGTGAAAAAATGTTTGCTGAGATTTCAGAAACTAGTAGTTTTTTGAGCTTGGCAACCCATTTCAATGAAAGTGATTCTCGTCAGTCTCTGCGTGGGGCTACTTCCATAGGACACAAACCATAGCGATAGAACTTGGAACTACATTATTGTGCCAAGTTTCAAAGAGCTAGCACAAACCGTGTTTGATTTAGAGTTCCAACTACATGTATCCATATAGGAGAAAACAGAGTGAAACCTAAACATGAAAACGGTTACTGCAAAGGAACGGTTTAACCTAGAAGAACGAAATTTGGTGAGCCAAGTGGGATTGGTGTACTGATCATTACCTGCAAGTATCATCAAGATTGGGTGAAAAAATGTTTGCTGAGATTTCTGGAAACACGTAGTTTTTTATAGCTTGGCAACCCCTTCCAATGAATGTGATTCTCGTCAGTCCCTGCTTGGGGCTACTTCATTAGGACACAAACAATAGCGATAGAACTTGGAACTACATTATTGTGCCAAGTTTCAAAGAGCTAGCACAAACCGTGTTTGATTTAGACTTTCCAACTACATGTATCCATATAGGAGAAAACAGAGTGAAAACTAAATATGAAAACGGTTACTGCAAAGGAACGGTTTAACCTAGAAGAACGAAAATTTGGTGAGCCAAGTGGGATTGGTGTACTGATCCTTACCTGCCAGTATCATCAAGATTGGGTGAAAAAATGTTTGCTGAGATTTCAGGAAACTCGTAGTTTTTTGGAAGGTTGGCAACCCCTTTCAATGAAAGTGATTCTCGTCAGTCTCTTCGTGGGGCTACTTCAATAGGACACAAACCATAGCGATAGAACTTGGAACTACATTATTGTGCCAAGTTTCAAAGAGCTAGCACAAACCGTGTTTGATTTAGACTTCCAACTACATGTATCCATATAGGAGAACACAGAGTGAAACCTAAACATGAAAACGGTTACTGCAAAGGAACCTTTTTAACCTAGAAGAACGAAATTTGGTGAGCCAAGTGGGATTGGTGTACTTATCATTACCTGCCAGTAATCATCAAGATTGGGTGAAAAAATGTTTGCTGAGATTTCAGGAAACTCGTAGTTTTTGGAAGGTTGGCAACCCCTTTCAATGAATGTGATTCTTGTCAGTCTCTGCTGGGGCTACTTCTATAGACACCAACCATAGCGATTGAAACTTGGAACTACATTATTGTGCCAAATTTCAAAGAGCTAACAGAAACCGTGTTTGATTTAGAGTTCCAACTACATGTATCCATATAGGAGAAAACAGAGTGAAACCTAAACATGAAAACGGTTACTGCAAAGAAACGGTTTAACCTAGAAGAACGAAATTTGGTGAGCCAAGTGGGATTGGTGTACTGATCATTACCTGCAAGTATCATCAAGATTGGGTGAAAAAATGTTTGCTGAGATTTCTGGAAATTCGTAGTTTTTTATAGCTTGGCAACCCCTTTCAATGAAAGTGATTCTCGAAAGTCTCTGCTTGGGGCTATTTCAATAGGACACAAACCATAGCGATAGAACTTGGGACTACATTATTGTGCCAATTTCAAAGAGCTAGCACAAACCGTGTTTGATTTAGCCTTCCAACTACATGTATCCATATAGGAGAAAACAGAGTGAAACCTAAACATGAAAACGGTTACTGGAAAGGAACGGTTTAACCTAGAAGAACGAAATTTGGTGAGCCAAGTGGGATTGGTGTACTGATCATTACCTGCAAGTATCATCAAGATTGGGTGAAAAAATGTTTGCTGAGATTTCTGGAAACTCGTAGTTTTTTATAGCTTGGCAACCCCTTCCAATGAATGTGATTCTCGTCAGTCCCTGCTTGGGGCTACTTCAATAGGACACAAACCATAGCGATAGAACTTGGAACTACATTATTGTGCCAAGTTTCAAAGAGCTAGCACAAAATCGTGTTTGCTTTAGACTTCCAACTACATGTATCCATATAGGAGAAAACAGAGTGAAACTAAATATGAAAACGGTTACTGCAAAGGAACGTTTAACCTAGAAGAACGAAATTTAGTGAGCCAAGTGGGATTGGGTGTACTGATCCTTACCTGCAAGTATCATCAAGATTGGGTGAAAAAATGTTTGCTGAGATTTCAGGAAACTCGTAGTTTTGTGGCAGCTTGGCAACCCCTTTCAATGAAAGTGATTCTCGTCAGTCTCTTCGTGGGGCTACTTCAATAGGACACAAACCATAGCGATAGAACTTGGAACTACATTATTGTGCCAAGTTTCAAAGAGCTAGCACAAACCGTGTTTGATTTAGACTTCCAAATACATGTATCCATATAGGAGAACACAGAGTGAAACCTAAACATGAAAACGGTTACTGCAAAGGAACCTTTTAACCTAGAAGAACGAAATTTGGTGAGCCAAGTGGGATTGGTGTACTTATCATTACCTGCCAGTATCATCAAGATTGGGTGAAAAAATGTTTGCTGAGATTTCTGGAAATTCGTAGTTTTTTATAGCTTGGCAACCCCTTCCAATGAATGTGATTCTCGTCAGTCCCTGCTTGGGGCTATTTCAATAGGACACAAACCATAGCGATAGAACTTGGAACTACATTATTGTGCCAAATTTCAAAGAGCTAACAGAAACCGTGTTTGATTTAGAGTTCCAACTACATGTATCCATATAGGAGAAAACAGAGTGAAACCTAAACATGAAAACGGTTACTGCAAAGGAACGTTTAACCTAGAAGAACGAAATTTGGTGAGCCAAGTGGGATTGCTGTACTGATCATTACCTGCAAGTATCATCAAGATTGGGTGAAAAAATGTTTGCTGAGATTTCAGGAAACTCGTAGTTTTTTGGAGCTTGGCCAACCCATTTCAATGAAAGTGATTCTCGTCAGCCTCTGCGTGGGGCTACTTCCATAGGACACAAACCATAGCGATAGAAATTGGAACTACATTATTGTGCCAAGTTTCAAAGAGCTAGCACAAACAGTGTTTTATTTAGAGTTCCAACTACATATATCCATATAGGAGAAAACAGAGTGAAACCTAACATGAAAACGGTTACTGCAAAGGAACGGTTTAACCTAGAAGAACGAAATTTGGTGAGCCAAGTGGGATTGGTGTACTGATCATTACCTGCAAGTTTCATCAAGATTGGGTGAAAAAAATATTTGCTGAGATTTCAGAAAATAGTAGTTTTTTGGAAGCTTGGCAACCCCTTTCAATGAAAGTGATTCCTGTCAGTTTCTGCTTGGGGCTACTTCAATAGGACACAAACCACAGCGATTGAACTTGGAACTACATTATTGTGGCAAGTTTCAAAGAGCTAGCACATACCGTGTTTGATTTAGAGTTCCAACTACATGTATCCATATAGGAGAAAACAGAGTGAAACCTAAACATGAAAACGGTTACTGCAAAGGAACGGTTTAACCTAGAAGAACGAAATTTGGTGAGCCAAGTGGGATTGGTGTACTGATCATTACCTGGAAGTATCATCAATATTGGGTGAAAAAATGTTTGCTGAGATTTCAGGAAACTCGTAGTTTTTTGGACCTTGGCAACCCCTTTCAATGAAAGTGATTCTCGTCAGTCTCTGCGTGGGGCTACTTCCATAGGATACAAACCATAGCGAGAGAACTTGGAACTACATTATTGTGCCAAGTTTCAAAGAGCTAGCACAAACTGTGTTTGACTTAGAGTTCCAACTACATATATCCATATAGGAGAAAACAGAGTGAAACATAAACATGAAAACAGTTACTGCAAAGTAACGGTTTAACCTAGAAGAAGTAAATTTGGTGAGCCAAGTGGGACTGGGTGTACTGATCCTTACCTGCAAGTATCATCAAGATTGGGTGAAAAAAATGTTTACTGAGATTTCAGAAACTCGTAGTTTTGTGGAAGCTTGACAACCCTTCCAATGAATGTGATTCTCGTCAGTCTCTGCTTGGGGCTACTTCAATAGGACACAAACCATAGCAATAGAACTTGTAACTACATTATTGTGCCAAGTTTCAAAGAGCTAGCGCAAACCGTGTTTGATTTAGAGTTCCAACTACATGTATCCATATAGGAGAAAAACAGAGTGAAACCTAAACATGAAAACGGTTACTGCAAAGGAACGGTTTTAACCTAGAAGAACGGAAATTTGGTGAGCCAAGTGGGATTGGTGTACTCATCATTACCTGCAAGTATCATCAAGATTGGGTGAAAAAATGTTTGCTGAGATTTCTGGAAACTCGTAGTTTTTTATAGCTTGGCAACCCCTTCCAATGAATGTGATTCTCATCAGTCCCTGCTTGGGGCTACTTCAATAGGACACAAAGCATAGCGATAGAACTTGGAATTACATTATTGTGCCAAGTTTCAATGAGCTTGCACAAACCGTGTTTGATTTAGAGTTCCAACTACATATATCCATATAGGAGTAAACAGAGTCAAACCTAAACCTGAAAACGGTTACGGCAAAGGAACCGTTTAACCTAGAAGAACGAAATTTTGTGAGCCAAGTGGGATTGGTGTACTTATCATTATCTGCCAGTATCATCAAGATTGGGTGAAAAAATGTTTACTGAGATTTCAGGAAACTCGTAGTTGTTTGGAGCTTGGCAACCCCTTTCAATGTAAGTGATTCTCGTCAGTCTCTGCGTGGGGCTACTTCCATAGGACAGAAACCATAGCGATAGAACTTGGAACTACATTATTGTGCCAAGTTTCAAAGAGCTAGCACAAACCGTGTTTGATTTAGACTTCCAACTACATGTATCCATATAGGAGAAAACAGAGTGAAAACTAAATATGAAAACGGTTACTGCAAGGGAACGGTTTAACCTAGAAGAACGAAATTTGGTGAGCCAAGTGGGATTGGTGTACTGATCCTTACCTGCAAGTATCATCAAGATTGGGTGAAAAAATGTTTGCTGAGATTTCAGGAAACTCGTAGTTTGTGGCAGCTTGGCAACCCTTTCATGAAAGTGATACTCGTCAGTCTCTTCATGGGGCTACTTCAATAGGAAACAAACCATAGCGATAGAACTTGGAACTACATTATTGTGCCAAGTTTCAAAGAGCTAGCACAAAATCGTGTTTGATTTAGACTTCCAACTAAATGTATCCATATAGGAGAAAACAGAGTGAAAACTAAACATGAAAACGGTTACTGCAAAGGAACCGTTTAACCTAGAAGAACGAAATTTGGTGAGCCAAGTGGGATTGGTGTACTTATCATTACCTGCCAGTATCATCAAGATTGGGTGAAAAAATGTTTTGCTAAGATTTCAGGAAACTCGTAGTTTTTTGGAAGGTTGGCAACCCCTTTCAATGAAAGTGATTCTCGTCAGTCTCTGCTTGGGGCTACTTCAATAGGACACCAAGCATAGCGATTGAACTTGGAACTACATTATTGTGCCAAATTTCAAAGAGCTAACAGAAACCGTGTTTGATTTAGAGTTCCAACTACATGTATCCATATAGGAGAAAACAGAGTGAAACCTAAACATGAAAACGGTTACTGCAAGGAACGGTTTAACCTAGAAGAACGAAATTTGGTGAGCCAAGTGGGATTGGTGTACTGATCATTACCTGCAAGTATCATCAAGATTGGGTGAAAAAATGTTTGCTGAGATTTCTGGAAATTCGTAGTTTTTTATAGCTTGGCAACCCCTTCCAATGAATGTGATTCTCGTCAGTCCCTGCTTGGGGCTATTTCAATAGGACACAAACCATAGTGATAGAACTTGGAACTACATTATTGTGCCAATTTTCAAAGAGCTAGCACAAACCGTGTTTGATTTAGACTTCCAACTACATGTATCCATATAGGAGAAAACAGACTGAAACCTAAACATGAAAACGGTTACTGCAAAGGAACGGTTTAACCTAGAAGAACGAAATTTGGTGAGCCAAGTGGGATTGGTGTACTGATCATTACCTGGAAGTATCTTCAATATTGGGTGAAAAAAATGTTTGCTAAGATTTCAGGAAACTCGTAGTTTTTTGGACCTTGGCAACCCCTTTCATGAAAGTGATTCTCGTCAGTCTCTGCTTGGGGCTACTTCAGTAGGACACAAACCATAGCGATAGAACTTGGAACTACATTATTGTGCCAAATTTCAAAGAGCTAACAGAAACCGTGTTTGATTTAGAGTTCCAACTACATGTATCCATATAGGAGAAAACAGAGTGAAACCTAAACATGAAAACGGTTACTGCAAAGGAACGGTTTAACCTAGAAGAACGAAATTTGGTGAGCCAAGTGCGATTGGTGTACTGATCATTACCTGCAAGTATCATCAAGATTGGGTGAAAAAATGTTTGCTGATATTTCAGGAAACTCGTAGTTTTGTGGAGCTTGGCAACCCCTTTCAATGAAAGTGATTCTCGTCAGTCTCTGCGTGGGGCTACTTAAATAGGACACAAACCATAGCGATAGAACTTGGAACTACATTATTGTGCCAAGTTTCAAAGAGCTAGCACAAACCGTGTTTGATTTAGAGTTCCAACTACATGTAGCCATATAGGAGAAAACAGAGTGAAACCTAAACATGAAAACGGTTACTGCAAAGGAACGGTTTAACCTAGAAGAACGAAATTTGGTGAGCCAAGTGGGATTGGTATACTGATCATTACCTGCAAGTATCATCAAGATTGGGTGAAAAAATATTTGCTGAGATTTCAGAAACTAGTAGTTTTTTGGAAGCTTGGCAACCCCTTTCAATGAAAAGTGATTCTCGTCAGTTTCTGCTTGGGGCTAGTTCAATAGGACACAAACCACAGCGATTGAACTTGGAACTACATTATTGTGGCAAGTTTCAAAGAGCTAGCGCATACCGTGTTTGATTTTAGAGTTCCAACTACATGTATCCATATAGGAGAAAACAGAGTGAAACCTAAACATGAAAACGGTTACTGCAAAGGAACGGTTTAACCTAGAAGAACAAAATTTGGTGAGCCAAGTGGGATTGGTGTACTGATCATTACCTGTAAAGTATCATCAAGATTGGGTGAAAAAATATTTGCTGAGATTTCAGGAAACTCGTAGTTTTTTGGGAGTTTTGGCAACCCTTTCAATGAAAGTGATTCTCGTCAGTCTCTGGTTGGGGCTACTTCAATAGGACACAAACCATAGCGATAGAACTTGGAACTACATTATTGTGCCAAGTTTCAAAGAGCTAGCACAAACCGTGTTTGATTTAGAGTTCCAAATACATGTATCCATATAGGAGTAAACAGAGTGAAACCTAAAATGAAAACGGTTACTGCAAAGGAATGGTTTAACCTAGAGAACGAAATTTGGTGAGAGAAGTGAGATTGGTGTACTGATCATTACCTAACACTATCATCAAGATTGGGTGAAAAAATGTTTGCTGAGATTTCAGGAAACTCGTAGTTTTTTGGAAGCTTGCAACCCTTTCAATGAAAGTGATTCTCGTCAGTCTCTGCTTGGGGCTACTTCAATAGGACACAAACCATAGCGATAGAACTTGGAACTACATTATTGTGCCAAGTTTCAACTAGCTAGCACAAACCGTGTTTGATTTATAGTTCCAACTACATGTATCCATATAGGAGAAAACAGAGTGAAACCTAAACATGAAAACGGTTCCTGCAAAGGAACCGTTTAACCTAGAAGAACGAAAATTTGGTGAGCCAAGTGGGATTGGTCGACTTATCATTACTTGCCAGTATCATCAAAATTGGGTGAAAAAATGTTTGCTGAGATTTCAGGAAACTCGTAGTTTTTGGGAAGCTTGGAAACCCTTTCAATGAAAGTGATTCTCGTCAGTCTCTGCTTGGGGCTACTTCAGTAGGACACCAACCATAGCGATAGAACTTGGAACTACATTATTGTGCCAAATTTCAATGAGCTAACAGAAACCGTGTTTGATTTAGAGTTCCAACTACATGTATCCATATAGGAGAAAACAGAGTGAAACCTAAACATGAAAACGGTTCCTGAAAAGGAACAGTTTAACCGAGAAGAACGAAATTTGGTGAGCCAAGTGGGACTGGTGTACTGATCATTACCTGCAAGTATCATCAAGATTGGGTGAAAAAATGTTTGCTGAGATTTCAGGAAACTCGTAGTTTTTTGGAAGATTGGCAACCCCTTCCAATGAATGTCATTCTCGGCAGTCTCTGCTTGGGGCTACTTCAATAGGACACAAACCACAGCGATAGAACTTGGAACTACATTATTGTGCCAAGATTCAAAGAGCTAGCACAAACCGTGTTTGATTTAGAGTTCCAACTACATGTATCCATATAGGAGAAAACAGAGTGAAACCTAAACATGAAAACGGTTACTGCAAAGCAACGGTTTAACCTAGAAGAACGAAATTTGGTTAGCCAAGTGGGATTGGTGTACTGATCATTACCTAACACTATCATCAAGATTGGGTGAAAAAATGTTTGCTGAGATTTCAGGAAACTCGTAGTTTTTGGATGCTTGGCAACCCCTTTCAATGAAAGTGATTCTCGTCAGTCTCTGCTTGGGGCTACTTCAATAGGACACCAACCATAGCGATAGAACTTGGAACTACATTATTGTGCCAAATTTCAAAGAGCTAACAGAAACCGTGTTTGATTTAGAGTTTCCAACTACATGTATCCATATAGGAGAAAACAGTGTGAAACCTAAACATGAAAATGGTTACTGCAAAGGAACGGTTTAACCTAGAAGAACGAAATTTGGTGAGCCAATTGGGATTGATGTAATGATCATTACCTGCAAGTATCATCAAGATTGGGTGAAAAAAATGTTTGCTGATATTTCTGGAAAATCGTAGTTTTTTGGAGCTTGGCAACCCTTCCAATGAATGAGATTCTCGTCAGTCCCTGCTTGGGGCTACTTCAATAGGACACAAAGCATAGCGATAGAACTTGGAATTACATTATTGTGCCAAGTTTCAATGAGCTTGCACAAACCGTGTTTGATTTAGAGTTCCAACTACATATATCCATATAGGAGAAAACAGAGTGAAACCTAATCATGAAAACGGTTTCTGCAAAGGAACCGTTTATCCTAGAAGAACGAAATTTGGTGAGCCAAGTGGGATTGGTGTACTTATCATTATATGCCAGTATCATCAAGATTGGGTGAAAAAATGTTTACTGAGATTTCAGGAAACTCATAGTTTTTTGGAGCTTCGCAAACCCTTTCAATGTAAGTGATTCTCGTCAGTCTCTGCTTGGGGCTACTTCCATAGACACAAACCATAGCGATAGAACTTGTAACTACATTATTGTGCCAAGTTTCAAGAGCTAGCACAAACCGTGTTTGATTTAGAGTTCCAAATACATGTATCCATATAGGAGAGAACAGAGTGAAACCTAAACATGAAAACGGTTACTGCAAAGCAACGGTTTAACCTAGAAGAACGAAATTTGGTGAGCCAAGTGGGGACTGGTGTACTGATCCTTACCTGCAAGTATCATCAAGATTGGGTGAAAAAATGTTTGCTGAGATTTCAGGAAACTCGTAGTTTTGTGGAAGCTTGGCAACACCTTCCAAAGAGTGTCATTCTCGTCAGTCACTGCTTGGGGCTATTTCAATAGGACACAAACCATAGCGATAGAACTTGGAACTACATTATTGTGCCAAGTTTCAAAGAGCTAGCACAAACCGTGTTTGATTTAGACTTCCAACTACATGTATCCATATAGGAGAACACAGAGTGAAACCTAAACATGAAAACGGTTACTGCAAAGGAACGGTTTAACCTAGAAGAACGAAATTTGGTGAGCCAAGTGGGATTGGTGTACTGATCATTACCTGCAAGTATCATCAAGATTGGGTGAAAAAATATTTGCTGAGATTTCAGAAACTAGTAGTTTTTTGGAAGCTTGGCAACCCATTTCAATGAAAGTGATTCTCGTCAGTTTCTGCTTGGGGCTACTTCAATAGGACAGAAACCACAGCGATTGAACTTGGAACTACATTATTGTGCCAAGTTTCAAAGAGCTAGCACAAACCGTGTTTGATTTAGAGTTCCAACTACATGTATCCATATAGGAGAAAACACAGTGAAACCTAAACATGAAAACGGTTACTGCAAAGGAACGGTTTAACCTAGAAGAACGAAATTTGGTGAGCCAAGTGGGATTGGTGTACTGATCATTACCTGCAAGTATCATCAAGATTGGTTGAAAAAATATTTGCTGAGATTTCAGAAACTAGTAGTTTTTTGGAAGCTTGGCAACCCCTTTCAATGAAAGTGATTCTCGTCAGTCTCTGTGTGGGGCTACTTCCATAGGACACAAACCAGAGCGATAGAACTTGGAACTATATTATTGTGCCAAGTTTCAAAGAGCTAGCACAAACCGTGTTTGATTTAGAGTTCCAACTACATGTATCCATATAGGAGAAAACAGAGTGAAACCTAAACATGAAAACAGTTACTGCAAAGTAACGGTTTAACCTAGAAGAAGGAAATTTGGTGAGCCAAGTGGGACTGGTGTACTGATCCTTACCTGCAAGTATCATCAAGATTGGGTGTAAAAATGTTTGCTGAGATTTCAGGAAACTCGTAGTTTTGTGGAAGCTTGGCAACCCCTTCCAATGAATGTGATTCTTGTCAGTCTCTGCTTGGGGCTACTTCAATAGGACACAAACCATAGCAATAGAACTTGGAACTACATTATTGTGCCAAGTTTCAAAGAGCTAGCGCAAACCGTGTTTGATTTAGAGATCCAACTACATGTATCCATATAGGAGAAAACAGAGTGAAACCTAAACATGAAAACGGTTACTGCAAAGGAACGGTTTAACCTAGAAGAACGAAATTTGGTGAGCCAAGTGGGATTGGTGTACTGATCATTACCTGCAAGTATCATCAAGATTGGGTGAAAAAATGTTTGCTGAGATTTCTGGAAACTCGTAGTTTTTTGGAGCTTGGCAACCCCTTCCAATGAATGTGATTCTCGTCAGTCCCTGCTTGGGGCTACTTCAATAGGACACAAAGCATAGCGATAGAACTTGGAATTACATTATTGTGCCAAGTTACAATGAGCTTGCACAAACCGTGTTTGATTTAGAGTTCCAACTACATATATCCATATAGGAGTAAACAGAGTGAAACCTAAACCTGAAAACGGTTATTGCAAAGGAACGGTTTAACCTAGAAGAACGAAATTTGGTGAGCCAAGTGGGATTGGTGTACTTATCATTATCTGCCAGTATCATCAAGATTGGGTGAAAAAATGTTTGCTGAGATTTCAGGAAACTCGTAGTTGTTTGGAGCTTGGCAACCCCTTTCAATGTAAGTGATTCTCATCAGTCTCTGCGTGGGGTTACTTCCATAGGACACATCCATAGCGATAGAACTTGGAACTACATTATTGTGCCAAATTTCAAAGAGCTAACAGAAACCGTGTTTGATTTAGAGTTCCAACTACATGTATCCATATAGGAGAAAACAGAGTGAAACCTAAACATGAAAAAGGTTACTGCAAAGGAACGGTTTAACCTAGAGGAACGAAATTTCGTGAGCCAAGTGGGATTGGTGAACTGATCATTACCTGCAAGTATCATCAAGATTGGGTGAAAAAATGTTTGCTGAGATTTCAGGAAACTCGTAATTTTTTGGAAGCTTGGCAACGCCTTTCAATTAATGGGATTCTCCTCAGTCTCTTCTTGGGGCTACTTCAATAGGACACAAACCATAGTGATAGAACTTGGAACTACATTATTGTGCCAAGTTTCAAAGAGCTAGCACAAACCGTGTTTGATTTAGACTTCCAACTACATGTATCCATATAGGAGAAAACAGAGTGAAAACTAAACATGAAAACGGTTACTGCAAAGGAACGGTTTAACCTAGAAGAACGAAATTTGGTGAGCCAAGTGGGATTGGTGTACGGATCATTACCTGCCAGTATCATCAAGATTGGGTGAAAAAATGTTTGCTGAGATTTCAGGAAACTCGTAGTTTTTTGGAGCTTGGCAACCCCTTTCAATGAAAGTGATTCTCGTCAGTCTCTGCGTGGGGCTACTTCAATAGGACACAAACCATAGCGATAGAACATGGAACTACATTATTGTGCCAAGTTTCAAAGAGCTAGCACAAACCGTGTTTGATTTAGAGTTCCAACTACATGTATCCATATAGGAGAAAACAGAGTGAAACCAAAGCATGAAAACGGTTACTGCAAAGGAACGGATTAACCTAGAAGAACGAAATTTGGTGAGCCAAGTGGGACTTGTGTACTGATCCTTACCTGCAAGTATCATCAAGATTGGGTGAAAAAATGTTTGCTGAGAATTCAGGAAACTCGTAGTTTTGTGGAAGCTTGGCAACACTTTCAAATGTATGTGATTCTCGTCAGTCTCTGCTTGGGGCTACTTCAATAGGACACAAACCATAGCGATAGAACTTGGAACTACATTATTGTGCCAAGTTTCAAAGAGCTAGCACAAACCGTGTTTGATTTAGAGTTCCAACTACATGTATCCATATAGGAGAAAACAGAGTGAAACCTAAACATGAAAACAGTTACTGCAAAGTAACGGTTTAACCTAGAAGAAGGAAATTTGGTGAGCCAAGTGGGACTGGTGTACTGATCCTTACCTGCAAGAATCATCAAGATTGGGTGAAAAAATGTTTGCTGAGATTTCAGGAAACTCGTAGTTTTTTATAGCTTGGCAACCCCTTCCAATGAATGTGATTCTCGTCAGTCCCTGCTTGGGGCTACTTCAATAGGACACAAAGCATAGCGATAGAACTTGGAATTACATTATTGTGCCAAGTTTCAATGAGCTTGCACAAACCGTGTTTGATTTAGAGTTCCAACTACATATATCCATATAGGAGTAAACAGAGTGAAACCTAAACCTGAAAACTTTTTCTGCAAAGGAACCGTTTAACCTAGAAGAACAAAATTAGGTGAGCCAAGTGGGATTGGTGTACTTATCATTATCTGCCAGTATCATCAAGATTGGGTGAAAAAATGTTTACTGAGATTTCAGGAAACTCGTAGTTGTTTGGAGCTTGGGAACCTCTTTCAATGTAAGTGATTCTCGTCAGTCTCTGCGTGGGGCTACTTCCATAGGACACAAACCAGAGCGATAGAACTTGGAACTATATTATTGTGCCAAGTTTCAAAGAGCTAGCACAAACCGTGTTTGATTTAGAGTTCCAACTACATGTATCCATATAGGAGAAAACAGAGTGAAACCTAAACATGAAAACAGTTACTGCAAAGTAACGGTTTAACCTAGAAGAAGGAAATTTGGTGAGCCAAGTGGGACTGGTGTACTGATCCTTACCTGCAAGTATCATCAAGATTGGGTGAAAAAATGTTTGCTGAGATTTCAGGAAACTCGTAGTTTTGTGGAAGCTTGGCAACCCCTTCCAATGAATGTGATTCTTGTCAGTCTCTGCTTGGGGCTACTTCAATAGGACACAAACCATAGCAATAGAACTTGGAACTACATTATTGTGCCAAGTTTCAAAGAGCTAGCGCAAACCGTGTTTGATTTAGAGATCCAACTACATGTATCCATATAGGAGAAAACAGAGTGAAACCTAAACATGAAAACGGTTACTGCAAAGGAACGGTTTAACCTAGAAGAACGAAATTTGGTGAGCCAAGTGGGATTGGTGTACTGATCATTACCTGCAAGTATCATCAAGATTGGGTGAAAAAATGTTTGCTGAGATTTCTGGAAACTCGTAGTTTTTTGGAGCTTGGCAACCCCTTCCAATGAATGTGATTCTCGTCAGTCCCTGCTTGGGGCTACTTCAATAGGACACAAAGCATAGCGATAGAACTTGGAATTACATTATTGTGCCAAGTTACAATGAGCTTGCACAAACCGTGTTTGATTTAGAGTTCCAACTACATATATCCATATAGGAGTAAACAGAGTGAAACCTAAACCTGAAAACGGTTATTGCAAAGGAACGGTTTAACCTAGAAGAACGAAATTTGGTGAGCCAAGTGGGATTGGTGTACTTATCATTATCTGCCAGTATCATCAAGATTGGGTGAAAAAATGTTTGCTGAGATTTCAGGAAACTCGTAGTTGTTTGGAGCTTGGCAACCCCTTTCAATGTAAGTGATTCTCATCAGTCTCTGCGTGGGGTTACTTCCATAGGACACATCCATAGCGATAGAACTTGGAACTACATTATTGTGCCAAATTTCAAAGAGCTAACAGAAACCGTGTTTGATTTAGAGTTCCAACTACATGTATCCATATAGGAGAAACAGAGTGAAACTAAACATGAAAAAGGTTACTGCAAAGGAACGGTTTAACCTAGAGGAACGAAATTTCGTGAGCCAAGTGGGATTGGTGAACTGATCATTACCTGCAAGTATCATCAAGATTGGGTGAAAAAATGTTTGCTGAGATTTCAGGAAACTCGTAATTTTTTGGAAGCTTGGCAACGCCTTTCAATTAATGGGATTCTCCTCAGTCTCTTCTTGGGGCTACTTCAATAGGACACAAACCATAGTGATAGAACTTGGAACTACATTATTGTGCCAAGTTTCAAAGAGCTAGCACAAACCGTGTTTGATTTAGACTTCCAACTACATGTATCCATATAGGAGAAAACAGAGTGAAAACTAAACATGAAAACGGTTACTGCAAAGGAACGGTTTAACCTAGAAGAACGAAATTTGGTGAGCCAAGTGGGATTGGTGTACGGATCATTACCTGCCAGTATCATCAAGATTGGGTGAAAAAATGTTTGCTGAGATTTCAGGAAACTCGTAGTTTTTTGGAGCTTGGCAACCCCTTTCAATGAAAGTGATTCTCGTCAGTCTCTGCGTGGGGCTACTTCAATAGGACACAAACCATAGCGATAGAACATGGAACTACATTATTGTGCCAAGTTTCAAAGAGCTAGCACAAACCGTGTTTGATTTAGAGTTCCAACTACATGTATCCATATAGGAGAAAACAGAGTGAAACCAAAGCATGAAAACGGTTACTGCAAAGGAACGGATTAACCTAGAAGAACGAAATTTGGTGAGACAAGTGGGACTGGTGTACTGATCCTTACCTGCAAGTATCATCAAGATTGGGTGAAAAAATGTTTGCTGAGAATTCAGGAAACTCGTAGTTTTGTGGAAGCTTGGCAACACTTTCAAATGTATGTGATTCTCGTCAGTCTCTGCTTGGGGCTACTTCAATAGGACACAAACCATAGCGATAGAACTTGGAACTACATTATTGTGCCAAGTTTCAAAGAGCTAGCACAAACCGTGTTTGATTTAGAGTTCCAACTACATGTATCCATATAGGAGAAAACAGAGTGAAACCTAAACATGAAAACAGTTACTGCAAAGTAACGGTTTAACCTAGAAGAAGGAAATTTGGTGAGCCAAGTGGGACTGGTGTACTGATCCTTACCTGCAAGAATCATCAAGATTGGGTGAAAAAATGTTTGCTGAGATTTCAGGAAACTCGTAGTTTTTTATAGCTTGGCAACCCCTTCCAATGAATGTGATTCTCGTCAGTCCCTGCTTGGGGCTACTTCAATAGGACACAAAGCATAGCGATAGAACTTGGAATTACATTATTGTGCCAAGTTTCAATGAGCTTGCACAAACCGTGTTTGATTTAGAGTTCCAACTACATATATCCATATAGGAGTAAACAGAGTGAAACCTAAACCTGAAAACTTTTTCTGCAAAGGAACCGTTTAACCTAGAAGAACAAAATTAGGTGAGCCAAGTGGGATTGGTGTACTTATCATTATCTGCCAGTATCATCAAGATTGGGTGAAAAAATGTTTACTGAGATTTCAGGAAACTCGTAGTTGTTTGGAGCTTGGGAACCTCTTTCAATGTAAGTGATTCTCGTCAGTCTCTGCGTGGGGCTACTTCCATAGGACACAAACCATAGCGATAGAACTTGAAACTTCATTATTGTGCCAAATTTCAAAGAGCTAACAGAAACCGTGTTTGATTTAGAGTTCCAACTACATGTATCCATATAGGAGAAAACAGAGTGAAACCTAAACATGAAAACGGTTACTGCAAAGGAACGGTTTAACCTAGAAGAACGAAATTTGGTGAGCCACGTGGGACTGGTGTACTGATCCTTACCTGCAAGTATCAGCAAGATTGGGTGAAAAAATGTTTGCTGAGGTTTCAGGAAACTCGTAGTTTGTGGAAGCTTGGCAACCCCTTCCAATGAAAGTGATTCTCGTCAGTCTCTGCTTGGGGCTACTTCAATAGGACACAAACCATAGCGATAGAACTTGGAACTACATTATTGTGCCAAGTTTCAAAGAGCTAGCACAAACCGTGTTTGATTTAGAGTTCCAACTACATGTATCCATATAGGAGAAAACAGAGTGAAACCTAAACATGAAAACTGTTCCTGCAAAGTAATGGTTTAACCTAGAAGAACGAAATTTGGTGAGCCACGTGTGACTGGTGTACTGATCCTTACCCGCAAGTATCATCAAGATTGGGTGAAAAAATATTTGCTGAGATTTCAGAAACTAGTAGTTTTTTGGAAGCTTGGCAACCCCTTTCAATGAAAGTGATTCTCGTCAGTTTCTGCTTGGGGCTACTTCAATAGGACACAAACCACAGCGATTGAACTTGGAACTACATTATTGTGGCAAGTTTCAAAGAGCTAGCGCATACCGTGTTTGATTTAGAGTTCCAACTACATGTATCCATATAGGAGAAAACAGAGTGAAACCTAAACATGCAAACGGTTACTGCAAAGGAACGGTTTAACCTAGAAGAATGAAATTTGGTGAGCCAAGTGGGATTGGTGTACTAATCATTACCTGCCAGTATCATCAAGGTTGGGTGAAAAAATGTTTGCTGAGATTTCAGGAAACTCGTAGTTTTTTGGAAACTTGGCAACCCCTTTCAATGAAAGTGATTCTCGACAGTCTCTGCTTGGGCTACTTCAATAGGACACAAACCATAGCTATAGAACTTGGAACTACATTATTGTGCCAAGTTTCAAAGACCTAGCAGAAACCGTGTTTGATTTAGAGTTCCAACTACATCTAACCATATAGGAGAAAACAGAGTGAAACCTAAACATGAAAACGGTTACTGCAAAGGAACGGTTTAACCTAGAAGAACGAAATTTGGTGAGCCAAGTGGGATTTGTGTACTGATCATTACCTGGAAGTATCATCAAGATTGGGTGAAAAATGTTTGCTGAGATTTCAGGAAACTCGTAGTTTTTTGGACCTTGGCAACCCCTTCAATGAAAGTGATTCTCGTCAGTCTCTGCGTGGGGCTACTTCCATAGGACACAAACCATAGCGATTGAACTTGAAACTACATTATTGTGCCAAATTTCAAAGAGCTAACAGAAAGCGTGTTTGATTTAGAGTTCCAACTACATGTATCCATATAGGAGAAAACAGAGTGAAAACCTAAACATGAAAACGGTTACTGCAAAGGAACGGTTTAACCTAGAAGATCGAAATTTGGTGAGCCAACTGGGATTGGTGTACTGATCATTACCTGCAAGTATCATCAAGATTGGGTGAAAAAATGTTTGCTGAGATTTCAGGAAACTCGTATTTTTTTGGAGCTTGGCAACCCATTTCAATGAAAGTGATTCTCGTCAGTCTCTGCGTGGGGCTACTTCCATAGGACACAAACCATAGCGATAGAACTTGGAACTACATTATTGTGCCAAGTTTCAAGGAGCTAGCACAAACCGTGTTTGATTTAGAGTTCCAACTACATGTATCCATATAGGAGAAAACAGAGTGAAACCTAAACATGAAAACGGTTACTGCAAAGGAACGGTTTAACCTAGAAGAACGAAATTTGGTGAGCCAAGTGGGATTGGTGTACTGATCATTACCTGCAAGTATCATCAAGATTGGGTGAAAAAATATTTGCTGAGATTTCAGAAACTAGTAGTTTTTTGGAAGCTTGGCAACCCCTTTCAATGAAAGTGATTCTCGTCAGTTTCTGCTTGGGGCTACTTCAATAGGACACAAACCACAGCGATTGAACTTGGAACTACATTATTGTGGCAAGTTTCAAAGAGCTAGCGCATACCGTGTTTGATTTAGAGTTCCAACTACATGTATCCATATAGGAGAAAACAGAGTGAAACCTAAACATGCAAACGGTTACTGCAAAGGAACGGTTTAACCTAGAAGAATGAAATTTGGTGAGCCAAGTGGGATTGGTGTACTAATCATTACCTGCCAGTATCATCAAGGTTGGGTGAAAAAATGTTTGCTGAGATTTCAGGAAACTCGTAGTTTTTGGAAACTTGGCAACCCCTTTAAATGAAAGTGATTCTCAACAGTCTCTGCTTGGGGCTACTTCAATAGGACACAAACCATAGGGATAGAACTTGGAACTACATTATTGTGCCAAGTTTCAAAGACCTAGCAGAAACCGTGTTTGATTTAGAGTTCCAACTACATCTATCCATATAGGAGAAAACAGAGTGAAACCTAAACATGAAAACGGTTACTGCAAAGGAACGGTTTAACCTAGAAGAACGAAATTTGGTGAGCCAAGTGGGATTTGTGTACTGATCATTACCTGGAAGTATCATCAAGATTGGGTGAAAAAATGTTTGCTGAGATTTCAGGAAACTCGTAGTTTTTTGGACCTTGGCAACCCATTTCAATGAAAGTGATTCTCGTCAGTCTCTGCGTGGGGCTACTTCCATAGGATACAAACCATAGCGAGAGAACTTGGAACTACATTATTGTGCCAAGTTTCAAAGAGCTAGCACAAACCGTGTTTGACTTAGAGTTCCAACTACATATATCCATATAGGAGAAAACAGAGAGTGAAACCTAAACATGAAAACAGTTACTGCAAAGTAACGGTTTCACCTAGAAGAAGTAAATTTGGTGAGCCAAGTTGGACTGGTGTACTGATCCTTACCTGCAAGTATCATCAAGATTGGGTGAAAAAATGTTTGCTGAGATTTCAGGAAACTCGTAGTTTTGTGGAAGCTTGGCAACCCCTACCAATGGATGTGATTCTCGTCAGTCTCTGCTTGGGGCTACTTCAATAGGACACAAACCATAGCAATAGAACTTGGAACTACATTATTGTGCCAAGTTTCAAAGAGCTAGCGCAAACCGTGTTTGATTTAGAGTTCCAACTACATGTATCCATATAGGAGAAAACAGAGTGAAACCTAAACATGAAAACGGTTACTGCAAAGGAACGGTTTAACCTAGAAGAACGAAATTTGGTGAGGCAAGTGGGATTGGTGTACTGATCATTACCTGCAAGTATCATCAATATTGGGTGAAAAAATGTTTGCTGAGATTTCTGGAAACTCGTAGTTTTTTATAGCTTGGCAACCCCTTCCAATGAATGTGATTCTCGTCAGTCCCTGCTTGGGGCTACTTCAATAGGACACAAACCATAGCGATAGAACTTGGAACTACATTATTGTGCCAAGTTTCAAAGAGCTAGCACAAACCGTGTTTGATTTAGACTTCCAACTACATGTATCCATATAGGAGAAAACAGAGTGAAAACTAAATATGAAAACGGTTACTGCAAAGGAACGGTTTAACCTAGAAGAACGAAATTTGGTGAGCCAAGTGGGATTGGTGTACTGATCCTTACCTGCAAGTATCATCAAGATTGGGTGAAAAAATGTTTGCTGAGATTTCAGGAAACTCGTAGTTTTGTGGCAGCTTGGCAACCCCTTTCAATGAAAGTGATTCTCGTCAGTCTCTTCGTGGGGCTACTTCAATAGGACACAAACCATAGCGATAGAACTTGGAACTACATTATTGTGCCAAGTTTCAAAGAGCTAGCACAAACCGTGTTTGATTTAGACTTCCAACTACATGTATCCATATAGGAGAACACAGAGTGAAACCTAAACATGAAAACGGTTTCTGCAAAGGAACCTTTTAACCTAGAAGAACGAAATTTGGTGAGCCAAGTGGGATTGGTGTACTTATCATTACCTGCCAGTATCATCAAGATTGGGTGAAAAAATGTTTGCTGAGATTTCAGGAAACTCGTAGTTTTTTGGAAGGTTGGCAACCCCTTTCAATGAAAGTGATTCTCGTCAGTCTGCTTGGGGCTACTTCTATAGGACACCAACCATAGCGATTGAACTTGGAACTACATTATTGTGCCAAATTTCAAAGAGCTAACAGAAACCGTGTTTGATTTAGAGTTCCAACTACATGTATCCATATAGGAGAAAACAGAGTGAAACTTAAACATGAAAACGGTTACTGCAAAGAAACGGTTTAACCTAGAAGAACGAAATTTGGTGAGCCAAGTGGGATTGGTGTACTGATCATTACCTGCAAGTATCATCAAGATTGGGTGAAAAAATGTTTGCTGAGATTTCTGGAAATTCGTAGTTTTTTATAGCTTGGCAACCCCTTCCAATGAATGTGATTCTCGTCAGTCCCTGCTTGGGGCTATTTCAATAGGACACAAACCATAGCGATAGAACTTGGGACTACATTATTGTGCCAATTTTCAAAGAGCTAGCACAAACCATGTTTGATTTAGCCTTCCAACTACATGTATCCATATAGGAGAAAACAGAGTGAAACCTAAACATGAAAACGGTTACTGCAAAGGAAGGGTTTAACCTAGAAGAACGAAATTTGGTGAGCCAAGTGGGATTTGTGTACTGATCATTACCTGGAAGTATCATCAAGATTGGGTGAAAAAATGTTTGCTGAGATTTCAGGAAACTCGTAGTTTTTTGGACCTTGGCAACCCCTTTCAATGAAAGTGATTCTCGTCAGTCTCTGCGTGGGGCTACTTCCATAGGACACAAACCATAGCGATAGAACTTGAAACTACATTATTGTGCTAAATTTCAAAGAGCTAACAGAAAGCGTGTTTGATTTAGAGTTCCAACTACATGTATCCATATAGGAGAAAACAGAGTGAAACCTAAACATGAAAACGGTTACTGCAAAGGAACGGTTTAACCTAGAAGAACGAAATTTGGTGAGCCAAGTGGGATTGGTGTACTGATCATTACCTGCAAGTATCATCAAGATTGGGTGAAAAAATATTTGCTGAGATTTCAGAAACTAGTAGTTTTTTGGAAGCTTGGCAACCCCTTTCAATGAAAGTGATTCTCGTCAGTTTCTGCTTGGGGCTACTTCAATAGGACACAAACCACAGCGATTGAACTTGGAACTACATTATTGTGGCAAGTTTCAAAGAGCTAGCGCATACCGTGTTTGATTTAGAGTTCCAACTACATGTATCCATATAGGAGAAAACAGAGTGAAACCTAAACATGCAAACGGTTACAGCAAAGGAACGGTTTAACCTAGAAGAATGAAATTTGGTGAGCCAAGTGGGATTGGTGTACTAATCATTACCTGCCAGTATCATCAAGGTTGGGTGAAAAAATGTTTGCTGAGATTTCAGGAAACTCGTAGTTTTTTGGAAACTTGGCAACCCCTTTAAATGAAAGTGATTCTCGACAGTCTCTGCTTGGGGCTACTTCAATAGGACACAAACCATAGGGATAGAACTTGGAACTACATTATTGTGCCAAGTTTCAAAGACCTAGCAGAAACCGTGTTTGATTTAGAGTTCCAACTACATCTATCCATATAGGAGAAAACAGAGTGAAACCTAAACATGAAAACGGTTACTGCAAAGGAACGGTTTAACCTAGAAGAACGAAATTTGGTGAGCCAAGTGGGATTTGTGTACTGATCATTACCTGGAAGTATCATCAAGATTGGGTGAAAAAATGTTTGCTGAGATTTCAGGAAACTCGTAGTTTTTTGGACCTTGGCAACCCATTTCAATGAAAGTGATTCTCGTCAGTCTCTGCGTGGGGCTACTTCCATAGGATACAAACCATAGCGAGAGAACTTGGAACTACATTGTTGTGCCAAGTTTCAAAGAGCTAGCACAAACCGTGTTTGACTTAGAGTTCCAACTACATATATCCATATAGGAGAAAACAGAGTGAAACCTAAACATGAAAACAGTTACTGCAAAGTAACTGTTTCACCTAGAAGAAGTAAATTTGGTGAGCCAAGTTGGACTGGTGTACTGATCCTTACCTGCAAGTATCATCAAGATTGGGTGAAAAAATGTTTCCTGAGATTTCAGGAAACTCGTAGTTTTGTGGAAGCTTGGCAACCCCTACCAATGAATGTGATTCTCGTCAGTCTCTGCTTGGGGCTACTTCAATAGGACACAAACCATAGCAATAGAACTTGGAACTACATTATTGTGCCAAGTTTCAAAGAGCTAGCGCAAACCGTGTTTGATTTAGAGTTCCAACTACATGTATCCATATAGGAGAAAACAGAGTGAAACCTAAACATGAAAACGGTTACTGCAAAGGAACGGTTTAACCTAGAAGAACGAAATTTGGTGAGGCAAGTGGGATTGGTGTACTGATCATTACCTGCAAGTATCATCAATATTGGGTGAAAAAATGTTTGCTGAGATTTCTGGAAACTCGTAGTTTTTTATAGCTTGGCAACCCCTTCCAATGAATGTGATTCTCGTCAGTCCCTGCTTGGGGCTACTTCAATAGGACACAAACCATAGCGATAGAACTTGGAACTACATTATTGTGCCAAGTTTCAAAGAGCTAGCACAAACCGTGTTTGATTTAGACTTCCAACTACATGTATCCATATAGGAGAACACAGAGTGAAACCTAAACATGAAAACGGTTTCTGCAAAGGAACCTTTTAACCTAGAAGAACGAAATTTGGTGAGCCAAGTGGGATTGGTGTACTTATCATTACCTGCCAGTATCATCAAGATTGGGTGAAAAAATGTTTGCTGAGATTTCAGGAAACTCGTAGTTTTTTGGAAGGTTGGCAACCCCTTTCAATGAAAGTGATTCTCGTCAGTCTCTGCTTGGGGCTACTTCTATAGGACACCAACCATAGCGATTGAACTTGGAACTACATTATTGTGCCAAATTTCAAAGAGCTAACAGAAACCGTGTTTGATTTAGAGTTCCAACTACATGTATCCATATAGGAGAAAACAGAGTGAAACCTAAACATGAAAACGGTTACTGCAAAGAAACGGTTTAACCTAGAAGAACGAAATTTGGTGAGCCAAGTGGGATTGGTGTACTGATCATTACCTGCAAGTATCATCAAGATTGGGTGAAAAAATGTTTGCTGAGATTTCTGGAAATTCGTAGTTTTTTATAGCTTGGCAACAACTTCCAATGAATGTGATTCTCGTCAGTCCCTGCTTGGGGCTATTTCAATAGGACACAAACCATAGCGATAGAACTTGGGACTACATTATTGTGCCAATTTTCATAGAGCTAGCACAAACCATGTTTGATTTAGCCTTCCAACTACATGTATCCATATAGGAGAAAACAGAGTGAAACCTAAACATGAAAACGGTTACTGCAAAGGAAGGGTTTAACCTAGAAGAACGAAATTTGGTGAGCCAAGTGGGATTTGTGTACTGATCATTACCTGGAAGTATCATCAAGATTGGGTGAAAAAATGTTTGCTGAGATTTCAGGAAACTCGTAGTTTTTTGGACCTTGGCAACCCCTTTCAATGAAAGTGATTCTCGTCAGTCTCTGCGTGGGGCTACTTCCATAGGACACAAACCATAGCGATAGAACTTGAAACTACATTATTGTGCTAAATTTCAAAGAGCTAACAGAAAGCGTGTTTGATTTAGAGTTCCAACTACATGTATCCATATAGGAGAAAACAGAGTGAAACCTAAACATGAAAACGGTTACTGCAAAGGAACGGTTTAACCTAGAAGAACGAAATTTGGTGAGCCAAGTGGGATTGGTGTACTGATCATTACCTGCAAGTATCATCAAGATTGGGTGAAAAAATATTTGCTGAGATTTCAGAAACTAGTAGTTTTTTGGAAGCTTGGCAACCCCTTTCAATGAAAGTGATTCTCGTCAGTTTCTGCTTGGGGCTACTTCAATAGGACACAAACCACAGCGATTGAACTTGGAACTACATTATTGTGGCAAGTTTCAAAGAGCTAGCGCATACCGTGTTTGATTTAGAGTTCCAACTACATGTATCCATATAGGAGAAAACAGAGTGAAACCTAAACATGACAACGGTTACTGCAAAGGAACGGTTTAACCTAGAAGAATGAAATTTGGTGAGCCAAGTGGGATTGTTGTACTAATCATTACCTGCCAGTATCATCAAGGTTGGGTGAAAAAATGTTTGCTGAGATTTCAGGAAACTCGTAGTTTTTTGGAAACTTGGCAACCCCTTTCAATGAAAGTGATTCTCGACAGTCTCTGCTTGGGGCTACTTCAATAGGACACAAACCATAGGGATAGAACTTGGAACTACATTATTGTGCCAAGTTTCAAAGACCTAGCAGAAACCGTGTTTGATTTAGAGTTCCAACTACATCTATCCATATAGGAGAAAACAGAGTGAAACCTAAACATGAAAACGGTTACTGCAAAGAAACGGTTTAACCTAGAAGAACGAAATTTGGTGAGCCAAGTGGGATTTGTGTACTGATCATTACCTGGAAGTATCATCAAGATTGGGTGAAAAAATGTTTGCTGAGATTTCAGGAAACTCGTAGTTTTTTGGACCTTGGCAACCCATTTCAATGAAAGTGATTCTCGTCAGTCTCTGCGTGGGGCTACTTCCATAGGATACAAACCATAGCGAGAGAACTTGGAACTACATTATTGTGCCAAGTTTCAAAGAGCTAGCACAAACCGTGTTTGACTTAGAGTTCCAACTACATATATCGATATAGGAGAAAACAGAGTGAAACCTAAACATGAAAACAGTTACTGCAAAGTAACGGTTTCACCTAGAAGAAGTAAATTTGGTGAGCCAAGTTGGACTGGTGTACTGATCCTTACCTGCAAGTATCATCAAGATTGGGTGAAAAAATGTTTGCTGAGATTTCAGGAAACTCGTAGTTTTGTGGAAGCTTGGCAACCCCTTTCAATGAAAGTGATTCTCGTCAGTCTCTGCTTGGGGCTACTTCAATAGGACACAAACCATAGCAATAGAACTTGGAACTACATTATTGTGCCAAGTTTCAAAGAGCTAGCGCAAACCGTGTTTGATTTAGAGTTCCAACTACATGTATCCATATAGGAGAAAACAGAGTGAAACCTAAACATGAAAACGGTTACTGCAAAGGAACGGTTTAACCTAGAAGATCGAAATTTGGTGAGCCAAGTGGGATTGGTGTACTGATCATTACCTGCAAGTATCATCAAGATTGGGTAAAAAAATGTTTGCTGAGATTTCTGGAAACTCGTAGTTTTTTATACCTTGGCAACCCCTTCCAATGAATGTGATTCTCGTCAGTCCCTGCTTGGGGCTACTTCAATAGGACAGAAACCATAGCGATAGAACTTGGAACTACATTATTGTGCCAAGTTTCAAAGAGCTAGCACAAACCGTGTTTGATTTAGACTTCCAACTACATGTATCCATATAGGAGAAAACAGAGTGAAAACTAAATATGAAAACGGTTACTGCAAAGGAACGGTTTAACCTAGAAGAACGAAATTTGGTGAGCCAAGTGGGATTGGTGTACTGATCCTTACCTGCAAGTATCATCAAGATTGGGTGAAAAAAATGTTTGCTGAGATTTCAGGAAACTCGTAGTTTTGTGGCAGCTTGGCAATCCCTTTCAATGAAAGTGATTCTCGTCAGTCTCTTCGTGGGGCTACTTCAATAGGACACAAACCATAGCGATAGAACTTGGAACTACATTATTGTGCCAAGTTTCAAAGAGCTAGCACAAACCGTGTTTGATTTAGACTTCCAACTACATGTATCCATATAGGAGAACACAGAGTGAAACCTAAACATGAAAACGGTTTCTGCAAAGGAACCTTTTAACCTAGAAGAACGAAATTTGGTGAGCCAAGTGGGATTGGTGTACTTATCATTACCTGCCAGTATCATCAAGATTGGGTGAAAAAATGTTTGCTGAGATTTCAGGAAACTCGTAGTTTTTTGGAAGGTTGGCAACCCCCTTTCAATGAAAGTGATTCTCGTCAGTCTCTGCTTGGGGCTACTTCTATAGGACACCAACCATAGCGATTGAACTTGGAACTACATTATTGTGCCAAATTTCAAAGAGCTAACAGAAACCGTGTTTGATTTAGAGTTCCAACTACATGTATCCATATAGGAGAAAACAGAGTGAAACCTAAACCATGAAAACGGTTACTGCAAAGAAACGGTTTAACCTAGAAGAACGAAATTTGGTGAGCCACGTGGGATTGGTGTACTGATCATTACCTGCAAGTATCATCAAGATTGGGTGAAAAAATGTTTGCTGAGATTTCTGTAAATTCGTAGTTTTTTATAGCTTGGCAACCCCTTCCAATGAATGTGATTCTCGTCAGTCCCTGCTTGGGCTATTTCAATAGGACACAAACATAGCGATAGAACTTGGGACTACATTATTGTGCCAATTTTCAAAGAGCTAGCACAAAACCATGTTTGATTTAGCCTTCCAACTACATGTATCCATATAGGAGAAAACAGAGTGAAACCTAAACATGAAAACGGTTACTGCAAAGGAAGGGTTTAACCTAGAAGAACGAAATTTGGTGAGCCAAGTGGGATTGGTGTACTGATCATTACCTGCAAGTATCATCAAGATTGGGTGAAAAAATGTTTGCTGAGATTTCAGGAAACTCGTAGTTTTTTGGAGCTTGGCAACCCATTTCAATGAAAGTGATTCTCGTCAGTCTCTGCGTGGGGCTACTTCCATAGGACACAAACCATAGCGATAGAACTTGGAACTTACATTATTGTGCCAAGTTTCAAAGAGCTAGCACAAACCGTGTTTGATTTAGAGTTCCAACTACATGTATCCATATAGGAGAAAACAGAGTGAAACCTAAACATGAAAACGGTTACTGCAAAGGAACGATTTAACCTAGAAGAACGAAATTTGGTGAGCCAAGTGGGATTGGTGTACTGATCATTACCTGCGAGTATCATCAAGATTGGGTGAAAAAATATTTGCTGAGATTTCAGAAACTAGTCGTTTTTTGGAAGCTTGGCAACCCCTTTCAATGAAAGTGATTCTCGTCAGTTTCTGCTTGGGGCTACTTCAATAGGACACAAACCACAGCGATTGAACTTGGAACTACATTATTGTGGCAAGTTTCAAAGAGCTAGCGCATACCGTGTTTGATTTAGAGTTCCAACTACATGTATCCATATAGGAGAAAACAGAGTGAAACCTAAACATGCAAAAGGTTACTGCAAAGGAACGGTTTAACCTAGAAGAATGAAATTTGGTGAGCCAAGTGGGATTGGTGTACTAATCATTACCTGCCAGTATCATCAAGGTTGGGTGAAAAAATGTTTGCTGAGATTTCAGGAAACTCGTAGTTTTTTGGAAACTTGGCAACCCCTTTCAATGAAAGTGATTCTCGACAGTCTCTGCTTGGGGCTACTTCAATAGGACACAAACCATAGCGATAGAACTTGGAACTACATTATTGTGCCAAGTTTCAAAGACCTAGCAGAAACCGTGTTTGATTTAGAGTTCCAACTACATCTATCCATATAGGAGAAAACAGAGTGAAACCTAAACATGAAAACGGTTACTGCAAAGAAACGGTTTTAACCTAGAAGAACGAAATTTGGTGAGCCAAGTGGGATTTGTGTACTGATCATAACCTGGAAGTATCATCAAGATTGGGTGAAAAAATGTTTGCTGAGATTTCAGGAAACTCGTAGTTTTTTGGACCTTGGCAACCCATTTCAATGAAAGTGATTCTCGTCAGTCTCTGTGTGGGGCCACTTCCATAGGATACAAACCATAGTGAGAGAACTTGGAACTACATTATTGTGCCAAGTTTCAAAGAGCTAGCACAAACCGTGTTTGACTTAGAGTTCCAACTACATATATCCATATAGGAGAAAACAGAGTGAAACCTAAACATGAAAACAGTTACTGCAAAGTAACGGTTTCACCTAGAAGAAGTAAATTTGGTGAGCCAAGTTGGACTGGTGTACTGATCCTTACCTGCAAGTATCATCAAGATTGGGTGAAAAAATGTTTGCTGAGATTTCAGGAAACTCGTAGTTTGTGGAAGCTTGGCAACCCCTTTTCAATGAAAGTGATTCTCGTCAGTCTCTGCTTGGGGCTACTTCAATAGGACACAAACCATAGCAATAGAACTTGGAACTACATATTGTGCCAAGTTTCAAGAGCTAGCGCAAACCGTGTTTGATTTAGAGTTCCAACTACATGTATCCATATAGGAGAAAACAGAGTGAAACCTAAACATGAAAACGGTTACTGCAAAGGAACGGTTTAACCTAGAAGAACGAAATTTGGTGAGCCAAGTGGGATTGGTGTACTGATCATTACCTGCAAGTATCATCAAGATTGGGTGAAAAAATGATTGCTGAGATTTCTGGAAACTCGTAGTTTTTTATAGCTTGGCAACCCCTTCCAATGAATGTGATTCTCGTCAGTCCCTGCTTGGGGCTACTTCAATAGGACACAAACCATAGCGATAGAACTTGGAACTACATTATTGTGCCAAGTTTCAAAGAGCTAGCACAAACCGTGTTTTGATTTAGACTTCCAACTACATGTATCCATATAGAGAAAACAGAGTGAAAACTAAATATGAAAACGGTTACTGCAAAGGAACGGTTAACCTAGAAGAACGAAATTTGGTGAGCCAAGTGGGATTGGTGTACTGATCCTTACCTGCAAGTATCATCAAGATTGGGTGGTGAAAAAATGTTTGCTGAGATTTCAGGAAACTCGTAGTTTTGTGGAGCTTGGCAACCCCTTTCAATGAAAGTGATTCTCGTCAGTCTCTTCGTGGGGCTACTTCAATAGGACACAAACCATAGCGATACAACTTGGAACTACATTATTGTGCCAAGTTTCAAAGAGCTAGCACAAACCGTGTTTGATTAGACTTCCAACTACATGTATCCATATAGGAGAACACAGAGTGAAACCTAAACATGAAAACGGTTTCTGCAAAGGAACCTTTTAACCTAGAAGAACGAAATTTGGTGAGCCAAGTGGGATTGGTGTACTTATCATTACCTGCCAGTATCATCAAGACTGGGTGAAAAAATGTTTGCTGAGATTTCAGGAAACTCGTAGTTTTTGAAGGTTGGCAACCCCTTTCAATGAAAGTGATTCTCGTCAGTCTCTGCTTGGGGCTACTTCTATAGGACACCAACCATAGCGATTGAACTTGGAACTACATTATTGTGCCAAATTTCAAAGAGCTAACAGAAACCGTGTTTGATTTAGAGTTCCAACTACATGTATCCATATAGGAGAAAACAGAGTGAAACCTAAACATGTAAACGGTTACTGCAAAGAAACGGTTTAACCTAGAAGAACGAAATTTGGTGAGCCAAGTGGGATTGGTGTACTGATCATTACCTGCAAGTATCATCAAGATTGGGTGAAAAAATGTTTGCTGAGATTTCTGGAAATTCGTAGTTTTTTATAGCTTGGCAATCCCTTCCAATGAATGTGATTCTCGTCAGTCCCTGCTTGGGGCTATTTCAATAGGACACAAACCATAGCGATAGAACTTGGGACTACATTATTGTGCCAATTTTCAAAGAGCTAGCACAAACCATGTTTGATTTAGCCTTCCAACTACATGTATCCATATAGGAGAAAACAGAGAGAAACCTAAACATGAAAACGGTTACTGCAAAGGAAGGGTTTAACCTAGAAGAACGAAATTTGGTGAGCCAAGTGGGATTGGTGTACTGATCATTACCTGCAAGTATCATCAAGATTGGGTGAAAAATGTTTGCTGAGATTTCAGGAAACTCGTAGTTTTTTGGAGCTTGGCAACCCATTTCAATGAAAGTGATTCTCCGTCAGTCTCTGCGTGGGCTACTTCCATAGGACACAAAACCATAGCGATAGAACTTGGAACTACATTATTGTGCCAAGTTTCAAAGAGCTAGCACAAACCGTGTTTGATTTAGAGTTCCAACTACATGTATCCATATAGGAGAAAACAGAGTGAAACCTAAACATGAAAACGGTTACTGCAAAGGAACGATTTAACCTAGAAGAACGAAATTTGGTGAGCCAAGTGGATGGTGTACTGATCATTACCTGCAAGTATCATCAAGATTGGGTGAAAAAATATTTGCTGAGATTTCAGAACTAGTCGTTTTTTGGAAGCTTGGCAACCCCTTTCAATGAAAGTGATTCTCGTCAGTTTCTGCTTGGGGCTACTTCAATAGGACACAAACCACAGCGATTGAACTTGGAACTACATTATTGTGGCAAGTTTCAAAGAGCTAGCGCATACCGTGTTTGATTTAGAGTTCCAAATACACGTATCCATATAGGAGAAAACAGAGTGAAACCTAAACATGAAAACGTTACTGCAAAGGAACGGTTTAACCTAGAAGAACGAAATTTGGTGAGCAAGTGGGGATTGGTGTACTGATCATTACCTGCAAGTATCATCAAGATTGGGTGAAAAAATGTTTGCTGAGATTTCTGGAAACTCGTAGTTTTTTATAGCTTGGCAACCCCTTCCAATGAATGTGATTCTCCGTCAGTCCTGCTTGGGGCTACTTCAATATAGGACACAAAGCATAGCGATAGAACTTGGAACTACATTATTGTGCCAAGTTTCTAAGAGCTAGCAAAAACCGTGTTTGATTTAGGACTTCCAACTACATGTATCCATATAGGAGAAAACAGAGTGAAAACTAATATGAAAACGGTTACTGCAAAGGAACGGTTTAACCTAGAAGAACGAAATTTAGTGAGCCCAGTGGGATTGGTGTACTGATCCTTACCTGCAAGTATCATCAAGATTGGGTGAAAAAATGTTTGCTGAGATTTCAGGAAACTCGTAGTTTTGTGGCAGCTTGCAACCCCTTTCAATGAAAGTGATTCTCGTCAGTCTCTGCTTGGGGCTACTTCAATAGGACACAAACCATAGCGATAGAACTTGGAACTACATTATTGTGCCAAGTTTCAAAGAGCTAGCACAAACCGTGTTTGATTTAGACTTCCAACAATATGTATCCATATAGGAGAACACAGAGTGAAACCTAAACATGAAATGGTTACTGCAAAGGAACCTTTTAACCTAGAAGAACGAAATTTGGTGAGCCAAGTGGGATTGGTGTACTGATCATTACCTGCAAGTATCATCAAGATTGGGTGAAAAAATGTTTGCTGAGATTTCAGGAAACTCGTAGTTTTTTGGAAGGTTGGCAACCCATTTCAATGAAAGTGATTCTCGTCAGCCTCTGCGTGGGGCTACTTCCATAGGACACAAACCATAGCGATAGAAATTGGGAACTACATTATTGTGCCAAGTTTCAAAGAGCTAGCACAAACAGTGTTTGATTTAGAGTTCCAACTACATGTATCCATATAGGAGAAAACAGAGTGAAACCTAAACATGAAAACGGTTACTGCAAAGGAACGGTTTAACCTAGAAGAACGAAATTTGGTGAGCCAAGTGGGATTGGTTTACTGATCATTACCTGCAAGTATCATCAAGATTGGGTGAAAAAATATTTGCTGAGATTTCAGAAACTAGTAGTTTTTTGAAGCTTGGCAACCCCTTTCAATGAAAGTGATTCTCGTCAGTTTCTGCTTGGGGCTACTTCAATAGGACACAAACCACAGCGATTGAACTTGGAACTACATTATTGTGGCAAGTTTCAAAGAGCTAGCGCATACCGTGTTTTATTTAGAGTTCCAACTACATGAATAAATATAGGAGAAAACAGAGTGAAACCTAAACATGAAAACGGTTACTGCAAAGGAACGGTTTAACCTAGAAGAATGAAATTTGGTGAGCCAAGTTGGATTGGTGTACTAATCATTACCTGCCAGTATCATCAAGGTTGTGTGAAAAAATGTTTGCTGAGATTTCAGGAAACTCGTAGTCTTTTGGAAACTTGGCAACCCCTTTCAATGAAAGTGATTCTCGACAGTCTCTGCTTGGGGCTACTTCAATAGGACACAAACCATAGCGTTAGAACTTGGAACTACATTATTGTGCCAAGTTTCAAAGACCTAGCAGAAACCGTGTTTGATTTAGAGTTCCAACTACATCTATCCATATAGGAGAAAACAGAGTGAAACCTAAACATGAAAACGGTTACTGCAAAGGAACGGTTTAACCTAGAAGAACGAAATTTGGTGAGCCAAGTGGGATTTGTGTACTGATCATTACCTGGAAGTATCATCAAGATTGGGTGAAAAAATGTTTGCTGAGATTTCAGGAAACTCGTAGTTGTTGGGAGCTTGGCAACCCCTTTCAATGTAAGTGATTCTCATCAGTCTCTGCGTGGGGTACTTCCATAGGACACATCCATAGCGATAGAACTTGGAACTACATTATTGTGCCAAGTTTCAAAGAGCTAGCACAAACCGTGTTTGATTTAGAGTTCCAACTACATGTATCCATATAGGAGAAAACAGAGTGAAACCTAAACATGAAAACAGTTACTGCAAAGTAACGGTTTAACCTAGAAGAACGAATTTGGTGAGCCAAGTGGGATTGGTGTACTGATCATTACCTGCAAGTATCATCAAGATTGGGTGAAAAATGTTTGCTGAGATTTCTGGAAATTCGTAGTTTTTTATAGCTTGGCAACAACTTCCAATGAATGTGATTCTCGTCAGTCCCTGCTTGGGGCTATTTCAATAGGACACAAACCATAGCGATAGAACTTGGGACTACATTATTGTGCCAAGTTTCAAAGAGCTAGCACAAACCGTGTTTGATTTAGACTTCCAACAACATGTATCCATATAGGAGAAAACAGAGTGAAAACTAAACATGAAAACGGTTACTGCAAAGGAACGGTTTAACCTAGAAGAACGAAATTTGGTGAGCCAAGTGGGATTGGTGTACGGATCATTACCTGCCAGTATCATCAAGATTGGGTGAAAAAATGTTTGCTGAGATTTCAGGAAACTCGTAGTTTTTTGGACCGTGGCAAGCCCTTTCAATGAAAGTGATTCTCGTCAGTCTCTGCGTGGGGCTACTTCCATAGGACACAAACCATAGCGAGAGAACTTGGAACTAAATTATTGTGCCAAGTTTCAAAGAGCTAGCACAAACCGTGTTTGATTTAGAGTTCCAACTACATGTATCCATATAGGAGAAAACAGAGTGAAACCTAAACATGAAAACAGTTACTGCAAAGTAACGGTTTAACCTAGAAGAACGAAATTTGGTGAGCCAAGTGGGACTGGTGTACTGATCCTTACCTGCAAGTATCATCAAGATTGGGTGAAAAAATGTTTGCTGAGATTTCAGGAAACTCGTAGTTTTGTGGAAGCTTGGCAACCCCTTCCAATGAATGTGATTCTTGTCAGTCTCTGCTTGGGGCTACTTCAATAGGACACAAACCATAGCAATAGAACTTGGAACTACATTATTGTGCCAAATTTCAAAGAGCTAGCACAAACCGTGTTTGATTTAGAGTTCCAACTACATGTATCCATATAGGAGAAAACAGAGTGAAACCTAAACATGAAAACGGTTACTGCAAAGGAACGGTTTAACCTAGAAGAACGAAATTTGGTGAGCCAAGTGGGATTGGTGAACTGATCATTACCTGCAAGTATCATCAAGTTTGGGTGAAAAAATGTTTGCTGAGATTTCAGGAAACTCGTAATTTTTTGGAAGCTTGGCAACACCTTTCAATGAATGTGATTCTCGTCAGTCTCTTCTTGGGGCTACTTCAATAGGACACAAACCATAGTGATAGAACTTGGAACTACATTATTGTGCCAAGTTTCAAAGAGCTAGCACAAACCGTGTTTGATTTAGACTTCCAAATACATGTATCAATATAGGAGAAAACAGAGTGAAAACTAAACCTGAAAACGGTTACTGCAAAGGAACGGTTTAACCTAGAAGAACGAAATTTGGTGAGCCAAGTGGGATTGGTGTACGGATCATTACCTGCCAGTATCATCAAGATTGGGTGAAAAAATGTTTGCTGAGATTTCAGGAAACTCGTAGTTTTTTGGAGCTTGGCAACCCCTTTCAATGAAAGTGATTCTCGTCAGTCTCTGCGTGGGGCTACTTCAATAGGACACAAACCATAGCGATAGAACTTGGAACTACATTATTGTGCCAAGTTTCAAAGAGCTAGCACAAACCGTGTTTGATTTAGAGTTCCAACTACATGTATCCATATAGGAGAAAACAGAGTGAAACCTAAGCATGAAAACGGTTACTGCAAAGGAACGGTTTAACCTAGAAGAACGAAATTTGGTGAGCCAAGTGGGACTGGTGTACTGATCCTTACCTGCAAGTATCATCAAGATTGGGTGAAAAAATGTTTGCTGAGAATTCAGGAAACTCGTAGTTTTGTGGAAGCTTGGCAACACCTTCAAATCTATGTGATTCTCGTCAGTCTCTGCTTGGGGCTACTTCAATAGGACAAAAACCATAGCGATAGAACTTGGAACTACATTATTGTGCCAAGTTTCAAAGAGCTAGCACAAACCGTGTTTGATTTAGAGTTCCAACTACATGGATCCATATAGGAGAAAACAGAGTGAAACCTAAACATGAAAACGGTTACTGCAAAGGAACGGTTTAACCTAGAAGAACGAAATTTGGTGAGCCAAGTGGGATTGGTGTACTGATCATTACCTGCAAGTATCATCAAGATTGGTTGAAAAAAATATTTGCTGAGATTTCAGA
>NW_027552213.1:0-38135 GCF_045843805.1 Urocitellus parryii
AAATTTCGTTCTTCTAGGTTAAACTGTTCCTTTGCAGTAACCGTTTTCATGTTTAGGTTTCACTCTGTTTTCTCCTATATAGATACGTGTAGTTGGAACTCTAAATCAAACACGGTTTGTGCTAGCTCTTTGAAACATGGCACAATAATGTAGTTCCAAGTTCTATCGCTATGGTTTGTGTGCTATTGAAGTAGCCCCAAGCAGAGACTGACGAGAATCCCTTTCATTGAAAGGGGTTGCCAAGCTTCCAAAAAACTACGAGTTTCCTGAAATCTCAGCAAACATTTTTTCACCCAATCTTGATGGTACTTCCATTTAATGATCAGGACACCAATCCCACTTGGCTCACCAAATTTCGTTCTTCTAGGTTAAACCGTTCCTTTGCAGTAACCGTTTTCATGTTTAGGTTTCACTCTGTTTTCTCCTATATGGATACATGTAGTTGGAACTCTAAATCAAACACGGTTTGTGCTAGCTCTTTGAAACTTGGCACAATAATGTAGTTCCAAATTCTATCGCTATGGTTTGTGTGCTATTGAAGTAGCCCCAAGCAGAGACTGACGAGAATCCCTTTCATTGAAAGGGGTTGCCAAGCTTCCAAAAAACTGCGAGTTTCCTGAAATCTCAGCAAACATTTTTTCACCCAATCTTGATGATACTTCTATTTAATGATCAGTACACCAATCCCACTTGGCTCACCAAATTTCGTTCTTCTAGGTTAAACTGTTCCTTTGCAGTAACCGTTTTCATGTTTAGGTTTCACTCTGTTTTCTCCTATATGGATACATGTAGTTGGAACTCTAAATCAAACACGGTTTGTGCTAGCTCTTTGAAACTTGGCACAATAATGTAGTTACAAGTTCTATCGCTATGGTTTGTGTGCTATTGAAGTAGCCCCAAGCAGAGACTGACGAGAATCCCTTTCATTGAAAGGGGTTGCCAAGCTTCCAAAAAACTGCGAATTTACTGAAATCTCAGCAAACATTTTTTCACCCAATCTTGATGATACTTCTATTTAATGATCAGTACACCAATCCCACTTGGCTCACCAAATTTCGTTCTTCTAGGTTAAACCGTTCCTTTGCAGTAACCGTTTTCATGTTTAGGTTTCACTCTGTTTTCTCCTATATGGATAAATGTAGTTGGAACTCTAAATCAAACACGGTTTGTGCTAGCTCTTTGAAACTTGGCACAATAATGTAGTTTCATGATCTTTCGCTAGGGGTTGTGTGCTATTGAAGTATCCCCAAGCAGAGACTGACGAGAATCCCTTTCATTGAAAGGGGTTGCCAAGCTTCCAAAAAACTACGAGTTTCCAGAAATCTCAGCAAACATTTTTTCACCCAATCTTGATGATACTTCCATTTAATGATCAGTACACCAATCCCAATTGGCTCACCAAATTTCGTTCTTCTAGGTTAAACCGTTCCTTTGCAGTAACCGTTTTCATGTTTAGGTTTCACTCTGTTTTCTCCTATATGGATACATGTAGTTGGAAATCTAAATCAAACATGGTTTGTGCTAGCTCTTTGAAACTTGGCACAATAATGTAGTTCCAAGTTCTATCGCTATGGTTTGTGTGCTATTGAAGTAGCCCCAAGCAGAGACTGACGAGAATCCCTTTCATTGAAAGGGGTTGCCAAGCTTCCAAAAAACTACGAGTTTCCTGAAATCACAGCAAACAATTTTTCACCCAATCTTGATGATACTTGCATGTAGTGATCAGTACACGAATCCCACTTGGCTCACTAAATTTCGTTCTTCTAGGTTAAAAGGTTCCTTTGCAGTAACCGTTTTCATGATTAGGTTTCACTCTGTTTTCTCCTATATGGATACATGTAGTTGGAATTCTAAATCAAACACGGTTTGTGCTAGCTCTTTGAAACTTGGCACAATAATGTAGTTCCAAGTTCTATCGCTATGGTTTGTGTGCTACTGAACTACCCCAAGCAGAGACTGAAGAGAATCCCTTTCATAGAAAGGGGTTGCCAGGCTTCCAAAAAATTGCGAGTTTCCTGAAATCTCAGCAAACATTTTTTCACCCAGTCTTGATGATACTTCCATTTAAAGATCAGTACACCAATCCCACTTGGCTCACCAAATTTCGTTCTTCTAGGTTAAACTGTTCCTTTGCAGTAACCGTTTTCATGTTTAGGTTTCACTCTGTTTTCTCCTATATAGATACATGTAGTTGGAACTCTAAATCAAACACGGTTTGTGCTAGCTCTTTGAAACTCTGCACAATAATGTAGTTCCAAGTTCTATGGCTATGGTTTGTGTGCTATTGAAGTAGCCCCAAGCAGAGACTGACGAGAATCCCTTTCATTGAAAGGGGTTGCCAAGCTTCCAAAAAACTACGTGTTTCCTGAAATCTCAGCAAACATTTTTTCACCCAATCTTGATGATACTTCCATTTAATGATCAGTACACCAATCCCACTTGGCTCACCAAAATTCGTTCTTCTAGGTTAAACCGTTCCTTTGCAGTAACCGTTTTCATGTTTAGGTTTCACTCTGTTTTCTCCTATATAGATACATGTAGTTGGAACTCTAAATCAAACACGGTTTGTGCTAGCTCTTTGAAACTTGGCACAATAATGTAGTTTCATGATCTATCGCTAGGGGTTGTGTGCTTTTGAAGTAGCCCCAAGCAGAGACTGACGAGAATCCCTTTCATTGAAAGGGGTTGCCAAGCTTCCAAAAAACTACGAGTTTCCAGAAATCTCAGCAAATATTTTTTCACCCAATCTTGATGATACTTCCATTTAATGATCAGTACACCAATCCACATTGGCTCACCAAATTTCATTCTTCTAGGTTAAACCGTTCCTTTGCAGTAACCATTTTCATGTATAGGTTTCACTCTGTTTTCTCCTATATGGATACATGTAGTTGGAACTCTAAATCAAACACGGTTTGTGCTAGCTCTTTGAAACTTGGCACAATAATGTAGTTCCAAGTTCTATCGCTAGGGTTTGTGTGCTATTGAAGTAGCCCCAAGCAGAGACTGACGAGAATCCCTTTCATTGAAAGGGGTTGCCAAGCTTCCAAAAAACTACGAGTTTCCTGAAATCTCAGCAAATATTTTTTCACCCAATCTTGATGATACTTCCATTTAATGATCAGTACACCAATCCCACTTGGCTCACCAAATTTCGTTCTTCTAGGTTAAATCGTTCCTTTGCAGTAACCGTTTTCATGTTTAGGTTTCACTCTGTTTTCTCCTATATAGATACGTGTAGTTGGAACTCTAAATCAAACATGGTTTGTGCTAGCTCTTTGAAACTTGGCACAATAATGTAGTTCCAAGTTCTATCGCTATGGTTTGTGTGCTATTGAAGTAGCCCCAAGCAGAGAATGACGAGAATCCCTTTCATTGAAAGGGGTTGCCAAGCTTACAAAAAACTGCGAGTTTCCTGAAATCTCAGCAAACATTTTTTCACCCAATCTTGATGATACTTGCAGGTAGTGATCACTACATGAATCCCACTTGGCTCACTAAATTTCGTTCTTCTACGTTAAACCGTTCCTTTGCAGTAACCCTTTTCATGTTTAGGTTTCACTCTGTTTTCTCCTATATGGATACATGTAGTTGGAACTCTAAATCAAACACGGTTTGTGCTAGCTCTTTGAAACTTGGCACAATAATGTAGTTCCAAGTACTGTCGCTATGATTTGTGTGCTTTTGAAGTAGCCCCAAGCAGAGACTGACGAGAATCCCTTTCATTGAAAGGGGTTATCAAGCTTCCAAAAAACTACGAGTTTCCTGAAATCTCAGCAAACATTTTTTCACCCAATCTTGATGATACTTGCAGGTAGTGATCAGTACACGAATCCCACTTGGCTCACCAAATTTCGTTGTTCTAGGTTAAACCGTTCCTTTGCAGTAACCGTTTTCATGTTTAGGTTTCACTCTGTTTTCTCCTATATGGATACATGTAGTTGGAATTCTAAATCAAACACGGTTTGTGCTAGCTCTTTGAAACTTGGCACAATAATGTAGTTCCAAGTTCTATCGCTATGGTTTGTGTGCTATTGAAGTAGCCCCAAGCAGAGACTGACGAGAATCCCTTTCATTGAAAGGGGTTGCCAAGCTTCCAAAAAACTGGGAGTTTCCTGAAATCTCAGCAAACATTTTTTCACCCAATCTTGATGATACTTCCATTTAATGATCAGTACACCAATCCCACTTGGCTCACCAAGTTTCGTTCTTCTAGTTTAAACTGTTCCTTTGCAGTAACCGTTTTCATGTTTAGATTTCACTCTGTTTTCTCCTATATGGATACATGTAGTTGGAACTCTAAATCAAACACGGTTTGTGCTAGCTCTTTGAAACTTGGCACAATAATGTAGTTTCATGATCTATCGCTAGGGTTTGTGTGCTATTGAAGTAGCCCCAAGCAGAGACTGACGAGAATCCCTTTCATTGAAAGGGGTTGCCAAGCTTCCAAAAAACTACGAGTTTCCAGAAATCTCAGCAAACATTTTTTCACCCAATCTTGATGATACTTCCATTTAATGATCAGTACACCAATCCCACTTGGCTCACCAAATTTCGTTCTTCTAGTTTAAACCGTTCCTTTGCAGTAACTGTTTTCATGTTTAGGTTTCACTCTGTTTTCTCCTATATGGATACATGTAGTTGGAACTCTAAATCAAACACGGTTTGTGCTAGCTCTTTGAAACTTGCCACAATAATGTAGGTCCAAGTTCTATCGCTATGGTTTGTGTGCTATTGAAGTAGCCCCAAGCAGAGACTGACGAGAATCCCTTTCATTGAAAGGGGTTGCCAAGCTTCCAAAACACTACGAGTTTCCTGAAATCTCAGCAAACATTTTTTCACCCAATCTTGATGATACTTCTATTTAATAATCAGTACACCAATCCCACTTGGCTCACCAAATTTCGTTCTTCTAGGTTAAACCGTTCCTTTGCAGTAACCGTTTTCATGTTTAGGTTTCACTCTGTTTTCTCCTATATGGATACATGTAGTAGGAACTCTAAATCAAACACGGTTTGTGCTAGCTCTTTGAAACTTGGCACAATAATGTAGTTCCAAGTTCTATCGCTATGGTTTGTGTGCTATTGAAGTAGCCCCAAGCAGAGACTGACGAGAATCCCTTTCATAGAAAGGGGTTGCCAGGCTTCCAAAAAACTGCAAGTATCCTGAAATCTCAGCAAACATTTTTTCACCCAGTCTTGATGATACTTCCATTTAATGATCAGTACACCAATCCCACTTGGCTCACCAAATTTCGTTCTTCTAGGTTAAACTGTTCCTTTGCAGTAACCGTTTTCATGTTTAGGTTTCACTCTGTTTTCTCCTATATAGATACGTGTAGTTGGAACTCTAAATCAAACACGGTTTGTGCTAGCTCTTTGAAACATGGCACAATAATGTAGTTCCAAGTTCTATCGCTATGGTTTGTGTGCTATTGAAGTAGCCCCAAGCAGAGACTGACGAGAATCCCTTTCATTGAAAGGGGTTGCCAAGCTTCCAAAAAACTACGAGTTTCCTGAAATCTCAGCAAACATTTTTTCACCCAATCTTGATGGTACTTCCATTTAATGATCAGGACACCAATCCCACTTGGCTCACCAAATTTCGTTCTTCTAGGTTAAACCGTTCCTTTGCAGTAACCGTTTTCATGTTTAGGTTTCACTCTGTTTTCTCCTATATGGATACATGTAGTTGGAACTCTAAATCAAACACGGTTTGTGCTAGCTCTTTGAAACTTGGCACAATAATGTAGTTCCAAATTCTATCGCTATGGTTTGTGTGCTATTGAAGTAGCCCCAAGCAGAGACTGACGAGAATCCCTTTCATTGAAAGGGGTTGCCAAGCTTCCAAAAACTGCGAGTTTCCTGAAATCTCAGCAAACATTTTTTCACCCAATCTTGATGATACTTCTATTTAATGATCAGTACACCAATCCCACTTGGCTCACCAAATTTCGTTCTTCTAGGTTAAACTGTTCCTTTGCAGTAACCGTTTTCATGTTTAGGTTTCACTCTGTTTTCTCCTATATGGATACATGTAGTTGGAACTCTAAATCAAACACGGTTTGTGCTAGCTCTTTGAAACTTGGCACAATAATGTAGTTACAAGTTCTATCGCTATGGTTTGTGTGCTATTGAAGTAGCCCCAAGCAGAGACTGACGAGAATCCCTTTCATTGAAAGGGGTTGCCAAGCTTCCAAAAAACTGCGAATTTACTGAAATCTCAGCAAACATTTTTTCACCCAATCTTGATGATACTTCTATTTAATGATCAGTACACCAATCCCACTTGGCTCACCAAATTTCGTTCTTCTAGGTTAAACCGTTCCTTTGCAGTAACCGTTTTCATGTTTAGGTTTCACTCTGTTTTCTCCTATATGGATAAATGTAGTTGGAACTCTAAATCAAACACGGTTTGTGCTAGCTCTTTGAAACTTGGCACAATAATGTAGTTTCATGATCTTTCGCTAGGGGTTGTGTGCTATTGAAGTATCCCCAAGCAGAGACTGACGAGAATCCCTTTCATTGAAAGGGGTTGCCAAGCTTCCAAAAAACTACGAGTTTCCAGAAATCTCAGCAAACATTTTTTCACCCAATCTTGATGATACTTCCATTTAATGATCAGTACACCAATCCCAATTGGCTCACCAAATTTCGTTCTTCTAGGTTAAACCGTTCCTTTGCAGTAACCGTTTTCATGTTTAGGTTTCACTCTGTTTTCTCCTATATGGATACATGTAGTTGGAAATCTAAATCAAACATGGTTTGTGCAAGCTCTTTGAAACTTGGCACAATAATGTAGTTCCAAGTTCTATCGCTATGGTTTGTGTGCTATTGAAGTAGCCCCAAGCAGAGACTGACGAGAATCCCTTTCATTGAAAGGGGTTGCCAAGCTTCCAAAAAACTACGAGTTTCCTGAAATCACAGCAAACAATTTTTCACCCAATCTTGATGATACTTGCATGTAGTGATCAGTACACGAATCCCACTTGGCTCACTAAATTTCGTTCTTCTAGGTTAAAAGGTTCCTTTGCAGTAACCGTTTTCATGATTAGGTTTCACTCTGTTTTCTCCTATATGGATACATGTAGTTGGAATTCTAAATCAAACACGGTTTGTGCTAGCTCTTTGAAACTTGGCACAATAATGTAGTTCCAAGTTCTATCGCTATGGTTTGTGTGCTACTGAACTACCCCAAGCAGAGACTGAAGAGAATCCCTTTCATAGAAAGGGGTTGCCAGGCTTCCAAAAAATTGCGAGTTTCCTGAAATCTCAGCAAACATTTTTTCACCCAGTCTTGATGATACTTCCATTTAAAAATCAGTACACCAATCCCACTTGGCTCACCAAATTTCGTTCTTCTAGGTTAAACTGTTCCTTTGCAGTAACCGTTTTCATGTTTAGGTTTCACTCTGTTTTCTCCTATATAGATACATGTAGTTGGAACTCTAAATCAAACACGGTTTGTGCTAGCTCTTTGAAACTCTGCACAATAATGTAGTTCCAAGTTCTATGGCTATGGTTTGTGTGCTATTGAAGTAGCCCGAAGCAGAGACTGACGAGAATCCCTTTCATTGAAAGGGGTTGCCAAGCTTCCAAAAAACTACGTGTTTCCTGAAATCTCAGCAAACATTTTTTCACCCAATCTTGATGATACTTCCATTTAATGATCAGTACACCAATCCCACTTGGCTCACCAAATTTCGTTCTTCTAGGTTAAACCGTTCCTTTGCAGTAACCGTTTTCATGTTTAGGTTTCACTCTGTTTTCTCCTATATGGATACATGTAGTTGGAACTCAAAATCAAACACGGTTTGTGCTAGCTCTTTGAAACTTGGCACAATAATGTAGTTCCAAGTTCTATCGCTATGGTTTGTGTGCTATTGAAGTAGCCCCAAGCAGAGACTGACGAGAATCCCTTTCATTGAAAGGGGTTGCCAAGCTTCCAAAAAACTGCGAGTTTCCTGAAATCTCAGCAAACATTTTTTCACCCAATCTTGATGATACTTCTATTTAATGATCAGTACACCAATCCCACTTGGCTCACCAAATTTCGTTCTTCTAGGTTAAACCGTTCCTTTGCAGTAACCGTTTTCATGTTTAGGTTTCACTCTGTTTTCTACTATATGGATACATGTAGTTGGAACTCTAAATCAAACACGGTTTGTGCTAGCTCTTTGAAACTTGGCACAATAATGTAGTTAGAAGTTCTATCGCTATGGTTTGTGTGCTATTGAAGTAGCCCCAAGCAGAGACTGACGATAATCCCTTTCATAGAATGGGTTGCCAGGCTTCCAAAAAACTGCGAGTTTCCTTAAATCTCAGCCAACATCTTCTCACCCAGTCTTGATGATACATCCATTTAATGATCAGTACACCAATCCCACTTGGCTCACCAAAATTCGTTCTTCTAGGTTAAACCGTTCCTTTGCAGTAACCGTTTTCATGTTTAGGTTTCACTCTGTTTTCTCCTATATAGATACATGTAGTTGGAACTCTAAATCAAACACGGTTTGTGCTAGCTCTTTGAAACTTGGCACAATAATGTAGTTTCATGATCTATCGCTAGGGGTTGTGTGCTTTTGAAGTAGCCCCAAGCAGAGACTGACGAGAATCCCTTTCATTGAAAGGGGTTGCCAAGCTTCCAAAAAACTACGAGTTTCCAGAAATCTCAGCAAATATTTTTTCACCCAATCTTGATGATACTTCCATTTAATTATCAGTACACCAATCCCAATTGGCTCACCAAATTTCGTTTTTCTAGGTTAAACCGTTCCTTTGCAGTAACTGTTTTCATGTATAGGTTTCACTCTGTTTTCTCCTATATGGATACATGTAGTTGGAACTCTAAATCAAACACGGTTTGTGCTAGCTCTTTGAAACTTGGCACAATAATGTAGTTCCAAGTTCTATCGCTATGGTTTGTGTGCTATTGAAGTAGCCCCAAGCAGAGACTAACGAGAATCTCTTTCATTGAAAGGGGTTGCCAGGCTTCCAAAAAACTGCGAATTTCCTGTAATCTCAGCATAAATTTTTTCACCCAATCTTGATGATACTTCCATTTAATGATCAGTACAAAATCCCACTTGGCTCACCAAATTTCGTTCTTCTAGGTAAAACCGTTCCTTTGCAGTAACTGTTTTCATGTTTAGGTTTCACTCTGTTCTCTCCTATATGGATACATGTAGTTGGAACTCTAAATCAAACATGGTTTGTGCTAGCTCTTTGAAGCTTGGCACAATAATGTAGTTCCAAGTTCTATCGCTGTGGTTTGTGTGCTATTGAAGTAGCCCCAAGCAGAGACTGACGAGAATCAATTTCATTGAACGTGGTTGGAGGCTTCCAAAAAACTGCGAGTTTCCTGAAATCTCAGCAAACATTTTTTCACCCAATCTTGATGATACTTCCATTTAATGATCAGTACACCAATCCCACTTGGCTCACCAAATGTCGTTCTTCTAGGTTAAACCGTTCCTTTGCAGTAACCGTTTTCATGTTTAGGTTTCACTCTGTTTTCTCCTATATAGATACGTGTAGTTGGAACTCTAAATCAAACACGGTTTGTGCTAGCTCTTTGAAACTTGGCACAATAATGTAGTTCCAAGTTCTGTCGCTATGATTTGTGTGCTATTGAAGTAGCCCCAAGCAGAGACTGACGAGAATCCCTTTCATTGAAAGGGGATATCAAGCTTCCAAAAAACTACGAGTTTCCTGAAATCTCAGCAAACATTTTTTCACCCAATCTTGATGATACTTGCAGGTAGTGATCAGTACACGAATCCCACTTGGCTCACAAAATTTCGTTCTTCTAGGTTATACCGTTCCTTTGCAGTGACCGTTTTCATGTTTAGGTTTCACTCTGTTTTCTCCTATATGGATACATGTAGTTGGAACTCTAAATCAAACACGGTTTGTGCTAGCTCTTTGAAACTTGGCACAATAATGTAGTTCCAAGTTCTATCGCTATGGTTTGTGTGCTACTGAACTAGCCCCAAGCAGAGACTGAAGAGAATCCCTTTCATAGAAAGGGGTTGCCAGGCTTCCAAAAAACTGCGAGTTTCCTGAAATCACAGCAAACATTTTTTCACCCACTCTTGATGATACTTCCATTTAATGATCAGTACACCAATCCCACTTGGCTCACCAAATTTCGTTCTTCTAGGTTAAACTGTTCCTTTGCAGTAACCGTTTTCATGTTTAGGTTTCACTCTGTTTTCTCCTATATAGATACATGTATTTGGAACTCTAGATCAAACACGGTTTGTGCTAGCTCTTTGAACTTGGCACAATAATGTATTTCCAAGTTCTATCGCTATGGTTTGTGTGCTATTGAAGTAGCCCCAAGCAGAGACTGACGAGAATCCCTTTCATTGAAAGGGGCTGCCAAGCTTCCAAAAAACTACGAGTTTCCTGAAATCTCAGCAAATATTTTTTCACACAATCTTGATGATACTTCTATTTAATGATCAGTACACCAATCCCACTTGGCTCACCAAATTTCGTTCTTCTAGGTTAAGCCGTTCCTTTGCAGTAACCGTTTTCATGTTTAGGTTTCACTCTGTTTTCTCCTATATGGATACATGTAGTTGGAACTCTAAATCAAACACGGTTTGTGCTAGCTCTTTGAAACTTGGCACAATAATGTCGTTCCAAGTTCTATCGCTATGGTTTGTGTGCTATTGAAGTAGCCCCAAGCAGATACTGACGAGAATCCCTTTCATTGAAAGGGTTGCCAGGCTTCCAAAAAAACTACCAGTTTCCTGAAATCTCAGCAAACATTTTTTCACCCAATCTTGATGATACTTCCATTTAATGATCAGTACACCAATCCCACTTGGCTCACCAAATTTCGTTCTTCTAGGTTAAACCGTTCCTTTGCAGTAACCGTTTTCATGTTTAGGTTTCACTCTGTTTTCTCCTATATGGATACATGTAGTTGGAAATCTAAATCAAACATGGTTTGTGCTAGCTCTTTGAAACTTGGCACAATAATGTAGTTCCAAGTTCTATCGCTATGGTTTGTGTGCTATTGAAGTAGCCCCAAGCAGAGACTGACGAGAATCCCTTTCATTGAAAGGGGTTGCCAGGCTTCCAAAAAACTACGAGTTTCCTGAAATCTCAGAAACCAATTTTTCACCCAATCTTGATGATACTTGCATGTAGTGATCAGTACACGAATCCCACTTGGCTCACTAAATTTCGTTCTTCTAGGTTAAAACGTTCCTTTGCAGTAACCGTTTTCATGATTAGGTTTCACTCTGTTTTCTCCTATATGGATACATGTAGTTGGAACTCTAAATCAAACACGGTTTGTGCTAGCTCTTTGAAACTTGGCACAATAATGTAGTTCCAAGTTCTATCGCTATGGTTTGTGTGCTATTGAAGTAGCCCCAAGCAGAGACTGACGAGAATCCCTTTCATAGAAAGGCGTTGCCAGGCTTCCAAAAAACTGCGAGTTTCCTGAAATCTCAGCAAACATTTTTTTAACCAGTCTTGATGATACTTCCATTTAATGATCAGTACACCAGTCCACCTTGGCTCACCAAATTTCGTTCTTCTAGGTTAAACCGTTCCTTTGCAGTAATCGTTTTCATATTTAGGTTTCACTCTGTTTTCTCCTATATAGATACATGTAGTTGGAACTCTAAATCAAACACGGTTTGTGCTAGCTCTTTGAAACCTGGCACAATAATGTAGTTTCAAGTTCTATCGCTATGGTTTGTGTGCTATTGAAGTAGCCCCAAGCAGAGACTGACGAGAATCACTTTCATTGAAAGTGGTTGGAGGCTTCCAAAAAACTGCGAGTTTCCTGAAATCTCAGCAAACATTATTTCACCAAATCTTGATGATACTTCCATTTAATGATCAGTACACCAATCCCACTTGGCTCACCAAATTTCGTTCTTCTAGGTTAAAACGTTCCTTTGCAGTAACCGTTTTCATGTTTAGGTTTCACTCTGTTTTCTCCTATATAGATACGTGTAGTTGGAACTCTAAATCAAACACGGTTTGTGCTAGCTCTTTGAAACTTGGCACAATAATGTAGTTCCAAGTTCTATCGCTATGGTTTGTGTGCTATTGAAGTAGCCCCAAGCAGAGACTGACGAGAATCCCTTTCATTGAAAGAGGTTGCCAAGCTTCCAAAAAACTGCGAGTTTCCTGAAATCTCAGCAAACATTTTTTCACCCAATCTTGATGATACTTGCAGGTAGTGATCAGTACATGAATCCCACTTGGATCACAAAATTTCGTTCTTCTAGGTTAAACCGTTCCTTTGCAGTAACCGTTTTCATGTTTAGGTTTCACTCTGTATTCTCCTATATGGATACATGTAGTTGGAACTCTAAATCAAACACGGTTTGTGCTAGCTCTTTGAAACTTGGCACAATAATGAAGTTCCAAGTTCTGTCGCTATGATTTGTGTGCTTTTGAAGTAGCCCCAAGCAGAGACTGACGAGAATCCCTTTCATTGAAAGGGGATATCAAGCTTCCAAAAAACTACGAGTTTCCTGAAATCTCAGCAAACATTTTTTCACCCAATCTTGATGATACTTGCAGGTAGTGATCAGTACACGAATCCCAGTTGGCTCACCAAATTTCGTTCTTCTAGGTTAAACCGTTCCTTTGCAGTAAGCATTTTCATGTTTAGGTTTCACTCTGTTTTCTCCTATATGGATACATGTAGTTGGAACTCTAAATCAAACACGGTTTGTGCTAGCTCTTTGAAACTTGGCACAATAATGTAGTTCCAAGTTCTATGGCTATGGTTTGTGTGCTATTGAAGTAGCCCCAAGCAGAGACTGACGAGAATCCCTTTCATAGAAAGGGGTTGCCAGGCTTCCAAAAAACTGCGAGTTTCCTGAAATCTCAGCAAACATTTTTTGACCCAATCTTGATGATACTTCCATTTAATGATCAGTACACCAATCCCACTTGGCTCACCAAATTTCGTTCTTCTAGGTTAAACCGTTCCTTTGCAGTAATCGTTTTCATATTTAGGTTTCACTCTGTTTTCTCCTATATAGATACATGTAGTTGGAACTCTAAATCAAACACGGTTTGTGCTAGCTCTTTGAAACTTGGCACAATAATGTAGTTTCATGATCTTTCGCTAGGGTTTGTGTGCTATTGAAGTAGCCCTAAGCAGAGACTGACGAGAATCCCTTTCAATGAAAGGGGTTGCCAAGCTTCCAAAAAACTACGAGTTTCCTGAAATCTCAGCAAACAATTTTTCACCCAATCTAGATGATACTTGCATGTAGTGATCAGTACACGAATCCCACTTGGCTCACTAAATTTCGTTCTTCTAGGTTAAACCGTTCCTTTGCAGTAACCGTTTTCATGATTAGGTTTCACTCTGTTTTCTCCTATATGGATACATGTAGTTGGAACTCTAAATCAAACACGGTTTGTGCTAGCTCTTTGAAACTTGGCACAATAATGTAGTTCCAAGTTCTATCGCTATGGTTTGTGTGCTATTGAAGTAGCCCCAAGCAGAGACTGACGAGAATCCCTTTCATAGAAAGGCGTTGCCAGGCTTCCAAAAAACTGCGAGTTTCCAGAAATCTCAGCAAACATTTTTTCACCCAGTCTTGATGATACTTCCATTTAATGATCAGTACACCAATCCCACTTGGCTCACCAAATTTCGTTCTTCTAGGTTAAACCGTTCCTTTGCAGTAACCGTTTTCATGTTTAGGTTTCACTCTGTTTTCTCCTATATGGATACATGTAGTTGGAACTCTAAATCAAACACGGTTTGTGCTAGCTCTTTGAAACTTGGCACAATAATGTAGTTCCAAGTTCTATCGCTATGGTTTGTGTGCTATTGAAGTAGCCCCAAGCAGAGACTGACGAGAATCCGTTTCATAGAAAGGGGTTGCCAGGCTTCCAAAAAACTGTGAGTTTCCTGAAATCTCAGCAAACATTTTTTCACCCAATCTTGATGATACTTCCATTTAATGATCAGTACACCAATCCCACTTGGCTCACCAAATTTCGTTCTTCTAGGTTAAACCGTTCCTTTGCAGTAATCGTTTTCATATTTAGGTTTCACTCTGTTTTCTCCTATATAGATACATGTAGTTGGAACTCTAAATCAAACACGGTTTGTGCTAGCTCTTTGAAACTTGGCACAATAATGTAGTTTTATGATCTATCGCTAGGGTTTGTGTGCTATTGAAGTAGCCCCAAGCAGAGACTGACGAGAATCCCTTTCATTGAAAGGGGTTGCAAAGCTTCCAAAAAACTACGAGTTTCCTGAAATCTCAGCAAACAATTTTTCACCCAATCTAGATGATACTTGCATGTAGTGATCAGTACACGAATCCCACTTGGCTCACTAAATTTCGTTCTTCTCGGTTAAAACGTTCCTTTGCAGTAACCGTTTTCATGATTAGGTTTCACTCTGTTTTCTCCTATATGGATACATGTAGTTGGAACTCTAAATCAAACACGGTTTGTGCTAGCTCTTTGAAACTTGGCACAATAATGTAGTTCCAAGTTCTATCGCTATGGTTTGTGTGCTATTGAAGTAGCCCAAGCAGAGACTGACGAGAATCCCTTTCATAGAAAGGGGTTGCCAGGCTTCCAAAAAACTGCGAGTATCCTGAAATCTCAGCAAACATTTTTTCACCCAGTCTTGATGATACTTCCATTTAATGATCAGTACACCAATCCCACTTGGCTCACCAAATTTCGTTCTTCTAGGTTAAAACGTTCCTTTGCAGTAATCGTTTTCATATTTAGGTTTCACTCTGTTTTCTCCTATATAGATACATGTAGTTGGAACTCTAAATCAAACACGGTTTTGTGCTAGCTCTTTGAAACCTGGCACAATAATGTAGTTCCAAGTTCTATCGGTAGGGTTTGTGTGCTATTGCAGTAGCCCCAAGCAGAGACTGACAAGAATCCCTTTCATTGAAAGGGGTTGCCAAGCTTCCAAAAAACTACGAGTTTCCTGAAATCTCAGCAAACATTTTTTCACCCAATCTTGATGATACTTCCATTTAATGATCAGTACACCAATCCCACTTGGCTCACCAAATTTCGTTCTTCTAGGTTAAACTGTTCCTTTGCAGTAACCGTTTTCATGTTTAGGTTTCACTCTGTTTTCTCCTATATGGATACATGTAGTTGGAACTCTAAATCAAACGCGGTTTGTGCTAGCTCTTTGAAACTTGGCACAATAATGTAGTTCCAAGTTCTATGGCTATGGTTTGTGTGCTATTGAAGTAGCCCCAAGCAGAGACTGACGAGAATCCCTTTCATTGAAAGGGGTTGCCAAGCTTCCAAAAAACTACGAGTTTCCTGAAATCTCAGCAAACATTTTTTCACCCAATCTTGATGATACTTCTATTTAATGATCAGTACACCAATCCCACTTGGCTCACCAAATTTCGTTCTTCTAGGTTAAACCGTTCCTTTGCAGTAACCGTTTTCATGTTTAGGTTTCACTCTGTTTTCTCCTATATGGATACATGTAGTTGGAACTCTAAATCAAACACGGTTTGTGCTAGCTCTTTGAAACTTGGCACAATAATGTAGTTCCAAGTTCTATCGCTATGGTTTGTGTGCTATTGAAGTAGCCCCAAGCAGAGACTGACGAGAATCCCTTTCATTGAAAGGGGTTGCCAGGCTTCCAAAAAACTACGAGTTTCCTGAAATCTCAGAAACCAATTTTTCACCCAATCTTGATGATACTTGCATGTAGTGATCAGTACACCAATCCCACTGGGCTCACCAAATTTCGTTCTTCTAGGTTAAACCGTTCCTTTGCAGTAATCGTTTTCATATTTAGGTTTCACTCTGTTTTCTCCTATATAGATACATGTAGTTGGAACTCTAAATCAAACACGGTTTGTGCTAGCTCTTTGAAACCTGGCACAATAATGTAGTTTCAAGTTCTATCGCTATGGTTTGTGTGCTATTGAAGTAGCCCCAAGCAGAGACTGACGAGAATCACTTTCATTGAAAGTGGTTAGAGGCTTCCAAAAAACTGCGAGTTTCCTGAAATCTCAGCAAACATTAATTCACCAAATCTTGATGATACTTCCATTTAATGATCAGTACACCAATCCCACTTGGCTCACCAAATTTCGTTGTTCTAGGTTAAAACGTTCCTTTGCAGTAACCGTTTTCATGTTTAGGTTTCACTCTGTTTTCTCCTATATAGATACGTGTAGTTGGAACTCTAAATCAAACACGGTTTGTGCTAGCTCTTTGAAACTTGGCACAATAATGTAGTTCCAAGTTCTATCGCTATGGTTTGTGTTCTATTGAAGTAGCCCCAAGCAGAGACTGACGAGAATCCCTTTCATTGAAAGAGGTTGCCAAGCTTCCAAAAAACTGCGAGTTTCCTGAAATCTCAGCAAACATTTTTTCACCCAATCTTGATGATACTTGCAGGTAGTGATCAGTACATGAATCCCACTTGGATCACAAAATTTCGTTCTTCTAGGTTAAACCGTTCCTTTGCAGTAAACGTTTTCATGTTTAGGTTTCACTCTGTATTCTCCTATATGGATACATGTAGTTGGAACTCTAAATCAAACACGGTTTGTGCTAGCTCTTTGAAACTTGGCACAATAATGAAGTTCCAAGTTCTGTCGCTATGATTTGTGTGCTTTTGAAGTAGCCCCAAGCAGAGACTGACGAGAATCCCTTTCATTGAAAGGGGATATCAAGCTTCCAAAAAACTGCGAGTTTCCTGAAATCTCAGCAGACATTTTTTCACCCAATCTTGATGATACTTGCAGGTAGTGATCAGTACACGAATCCCAGTTGGCTCACCAAATTTCGTTCTTCTAGGTTAAACCGTTCCTTTGCAGTAATCGTTTTCATGTTTAGGTTTCACTCTGTTTTCTCCTATATGGATACATGTAGTTGGAACTCTAAATCAAACACGGTTTGTGCTAGCTCTTTGAAACTTGGCACAATAATGTAGTTCCAAGTTCTATGGCTATGGTTTGTGTGCTATTGAAGTAGCCCCAAGCAGAGACTGACGAGAATCCCTTTCATATAAAGGGGTTGCCAGGCTTCCAAAAAACTGCGAGTTTCCTGAAATCTCAGCAAACATTTTTTGACCCAGTCTTGATGATACTTCCATTTAATGATCAGTACACCAATCCCACTTGGCTCACCAAATTTCGTTCTTCTAGGTTAAAACCGTTCCTTTGCAGTAATCGTTTTCATATTTAGGTTTCACTCTGTTTTCTCCTATATAGATACATGTAGTTGGAACTCTAAATCAAACACGGTTTGTGCTAGCTCTTTGAAACTTGGCACAATAATGTAGTTTCATGATCTTTCGCTAGGGTTTGTGTGCTATTGAAGTAGCCCTAAGCAGAGACTGACGAGAATCCCTTTCAATGAAAGGGGTTGCCAAGCTTCCAAAAAACTACGGGTTTCCTGAAATCTCAGCAAACAATTTTTCACCCAATCTAGATGATACTTGCATGTAGTGATCAGTACACGAATCCCACTTGGCTCACTAAATTTCGTTCTTCTAGGTTAAACCGTTCCTTTGCAGTAACCGTTTTCATGATTAGGTTTCACTCTGTTTTCTCCTATATGGATACATGTAGTTGGAACTCTAAATCAAACACGGTTTGTGCTAGCTCTTTGAAACTTGGCACAATAATGTAGTTCCAAGTTCTATCGCTATGGTTTGTGTGCTATTGAAGTAGCCCCAAGCAGAGACTGACGAGAATCCCTTTCATAGAAAGGCGTTGCCAGGCTTCCAAAAAACTGCGAGTTTCCTGAAATCTCAGCAAACATTTTTTCACCCAGTCTTGATGATACTTCCATTTAATGATCAGTACACCAATCCCACTTGGCTCACCAAATTTCGTTCTTCTAGGTTAAACCATTCCTTTGCAGTAACCGTTTTCATGTTTAGGTTTCACTCTGTTTTCTCCTATATGGATACATGTAGTTGGAACTCTAAATCAAACACGGTTTGTGCTAGCTCTTTGAAACTTGGCACAATAATGTAGTTCCAAGTTCTATCGCTATGGTTTGTGTGCTATTGAAGTAGCCCCAAGCAGAGACTGACGAGAATCCGTTTCATAGAAAGGGGTTGCCAGGCTTCCAAAAAACTGTGAGTTTCCTGAAATCTCAGCAAACATTTTTTCACCCAATATTGATGATACTTCCATTTAATGATCAGTACACGAATCCCACTTGGCTCACCAAATTTCGTTCTTCTAGGTTAAACCGTTCCTTTGCAGTAATCGTTTTCATATTTAGGTTTCACTCTGTTTTCTCCTATATAGATACATGTAGTTGGAACTCTAAATCAAACACGGTTTGTGCTAGCTCTTTGAAACTTGGCACAATAATGTAGTTTTATGATCTATCGCTAGGGTTTGTGTGCTATTGAAGTAGCCCCAAGCAGAGACTGACGAGAATCCCTTTCATTGAAAGGGGTTGCAAAGCTTCCAAAAAACTACGAGTTTCCTGAAATCTCAGCAAACAATTTTTCACCCAATCTAGATGATACTTGCATGTAGTGATCAGTACACGAATCCCACTTGGCTCACTAAATTTCGTTCTTCTCGGTTAAAACGTTCCTTTGCAGTAACCGTTTTCATGATTAGGTTTCACTCTGTTTTCTCCTATATGGATACATGTAGTTGGAACTCTAAATCAAACACGGTTTGTGCTAGCTCTTTGAAACTTGGCACAATAATGTAGTTCCAAGTTCTATCGCTATGGTTTGTGTGCTATTGAAGTAGCCCCAAGCAGAGACTGAGGAGAATCCCTTTCATAGAAAGGGGTTGCCAGGCTTCCAAAAAACTGCGAGTATCCTGAAATCTCAGCAAACATTTTTTCACCCAGTCTTGATGATACTTCCATTTAATGATCAGTACACCAATCCCACTTGGCTCACCAAATTTCGTTCTTCTAGGTTAAACCGTTCCTTTGCAGTAATCGTTTTCATATTTAGGTTTCACTCTGTTTTCTCCTATATGGATACATGTAGTTGGAACTCTAAATCAAACACGGTTTGTGCTAGCTCTTTGAAACTTGGCACAATAATGTAGTTCCAAGTTCTATCGCTATGGTTTGTGTGCTATTGAAGTAGCCCCAAGCAGAGACTGACGAGAATCCCTTTCATTGAAAGGGGTTGCCAAGCTTCCAAAAAACTACAAGTTTCCTGAAATCTCAGCAAAGATTTTTTCACCCAATCTTGATGATACTTCCATTTAATGATCAGTACACCAATCCCACTTGGCTCACCAAATTTCGTTCTTCTAGGTTAAACCGTTCCTTTGCAGTAAACGTTTTCATATTTAGGTTTCACTCTGTTTTCTCCTATATAGATACATGTAGTTGGAACTCTAAATCAAACACGGTTTGTGCTAGCTCTTTGATACTTGGCACAATAATGTAGTTTCATGATCTTTCGCTAGGGTTTGTGTGCTATTGAAGTAGCCCTAAGCAGAGACTGACGAGAATCCCTTTCAATGAAAGGGGTTGCCAAGCTTCCAAAAAACTACGAGTTTCCTGAAATCTCAGCAAACAATTTTTCACCCAATCTAGATGATACTTGCATGTAGTGATCAGTACACGAATCCCACTTGGCTCACTAAATTTCGTTCTTCTAGGTTAAACCGTTCCTTTGCAGTAACCGTTTTCATGATTGGGTTTCACTTTGTTTTCTCCTATATGGATACTTGTAGTTGGAACTCTAAATCAAACACGGTTTGTGCTAGCTCTTTGAAACTTGGCACAATAATGTAGTTCCAAGTTCCATCGCTATGGTTTGTGTGCTATTGAAGTAGCCCCAAGCAGAGACTGACGAGAATCCGTTTCATAGAAAGGGGTTGCCAGGCTTTCAAAAAACTGCGAGTTTCCTGAAATCTCAGCAAACATTTTTTCACCCAATCTTGATGATACTTCCATTTAATGATCAGTACACCAATCCCACTTGGCTCACCAAATTTCGTTCTTCTAGGTTAAACCGTTCCTTTGCAGTAATCGTTTTCATATTTAGGTTTCACTCTGTTTTCTCCTATATGGATACATGTAGTTGGAACTCTAAATCAAACACGGTTTGTGCTAGCTCTTTGAAACTTGGCACAATAATGTAGTTTTATGATCTATCGCTAGGGTTTGTGTGCTATTGAAGTAGCCCCAAGCAGAGACTGACGAGAATCCCTTTCATTGAAAGGGGTTGCAAAGCTTCCAAAAAACTACGAGTTTCCTGAAATCTCAGCAAACAATTTTTCACCCAATCTAGATGATACTTGCATGTAGTGATCAGTACACGAATCCCACTTGGCCTACTAAATTTCGTTCTTCTCGGTTAAAACGTTCCTTTGCAGTAACCGTTTTCATGATTAGGTTTCACTCTGTTTTCTCCTATATGGATACATGTAGTTGGAACTCTAAATCAAACACGGTTTGTGCTAGCTCTTTGAAACTTGGCACAATAATGTAGTTCCAAGTTCTATCGCTATGGTTTGTGTGCTATTGAAGTAGCCCCAAGCAGAGACTGACGAGAATCCCTTTCATAGAAAGGGGTTGCCAGGCTTCCAAAAAACTGCGAGTATCCTGAAATCTCAGCAAACATTTTTTCACCCAGTCTTGATGATAATTCCATTTAATGATCAGTACACCAATCCCACTTGGCTCACCAAATTTCGTTCTTCTAGGTTAAACCGTTCCTTTGCAGTAATCGTTTTCATATTTAGCTTTCACTCTGTTTTCTCCTATATGGATACATGTAGTTGGAACTCTAAATCAAACACGGTTTGTGCTAGCTCTTTGAAACTTGGCACAATAATGTAGTTCCAAGTTCTATCGCTATGGTGTGTGTGCTATTGAAGTAGCCCCAAGCAGAGACTGACGAGAATCCCTTTCATAGAAAGGGGTTGCCAAGCTTCCAAAAAACTACAAGTTTCCTGAAATCTCAGCAAAGATTTTTTCACCCAATCTTGATGATACTTCCATTTAATGATCAGTACACCAATCCCACTTGGCTCACCAAATTTCGTTCTTCTAGTTTAAACCGTTCCTTTGCAGTAACCGTTTTCATGTTTAGGTTTCACTCTGTTTTCTCCTATATGGATACATGTAGTTGGAACTCTAAATCAAACACGGTTTGTGCTAGCTCTTTGAAACTTGGCACAATAATGTAGTTCCAAGTTCTGTCGCTATGATTTGTGTGCTTTTGAAGTAGCCCCAAGCAGAGACTGACGAGAATCCCTTTCATTGAAAGGGGTTATCAAGCTTCCAAAAAACTACGAGTTTCCTGAAATCTCAGCAAACATTTTTTCACCCAATCTTGATGATACTTGCAGGTAGTGATCAGTACACGAATCCCACTTGGCTCACCAAATTTCGTTCTTCTAGGTTAAACCGTTCCTTTGCAGTAACCGTTTTCATGTTTAGGTTTCACTCTGTTTTCTCCTATATGGATACATGTAGTTGGAACTCTAAATCAAACACGGTTTGTGCTAGCTCTTTGAAGCTTGGCACAATAATGTAGTTTCAAGTTCTACCGCTATGGTTTGTGTGCTATTGAAGTAGCCCCAAGCAGAGACTGACGAGAATCCCTTTCAATAGAAAGGCGTTGCCAGGCTTCCAAAAAACTGCGAGTTTCCAGAAATCTCAGCAAACATTTTTTCACCCAGTCTTGATGATACTTCCATTTAATGATCAGTACACCAATCCCACTTGGCTCACCAAATTTCGTTCTTCTAGGTTAAACCGTTCCTTTGCAGTAACCGTTTTCATGTTTAGGTTTCACTCTGTTTTCTCCTATATGGATACATGTAGTTGGAACTCTAAATCAAACACGGTTTGTGCTAGCTCTTTGAAACTTGGCACAATAATGTAGTTCCAAGTTCTATCGCTATGGTTTGTGTGCTATTGAAGTAGCCCCAAGCAGAGACTGACGAGAATCCGTATCATAGAAAGGGGTTGCCAGGCTTCCAAAAAACTGCGAGTTTCCTGAAATCTCAGCAAACATTTTTTCACCCAATCTTGATGATACTTCCATTTAATGATCAGTACACCAATCCCACTTGGCTCACCAAATTTCGTTCTTCTAGGTTAAACCGTTCCTTTGCAGTAATCGTTTTCATATTTAGGTTTCACTCTGTTTTCTCCTATATAGATACATGTAGTTGGAACTCTAAATCAAACACGGTTTGTGCTAGCTCTTTGAAACTTGGCACAATAATGTTGTTTTATGATCGATCGCTAGGGTTTGTGTGCTATTGAGGTAGCCCTAAGCAGAGACTGACGAGAATCCCTTTCATTGAAAGGGGTTGCAAAGCTTCCAAAAACTACGAGTTTCCTGAAATCTCAGCAAACAATTTTTCACCCAATCTAGATGATACTTGCATGTAGTGATCAGTACACGAATCCCACTTGGCTCACTAAATTTCGTTCTTCTCGGTTAAAACGTTCCTTTGCAGTAACCGTTTTCATGATTAGGTTTCACTCTGTTTTCTCCTATATGGATACATGTAGTTGGAACTCTAAATCAAACACGGTTTGTGCTAGCTCTTTGAAACTTGGCACAATAATGTAGTTCCAAGTTCTATCGCTATGGTTTGTGTGCTATTGAAGTAGCCCCAAGCAGAGACTGAGGAGAATCCCTTTCATAGAAAGGGATTGCCAGGCTTCCAAAAAACTGCGAGTATCCTGAAATCTCAGCAAACATTTTTTCACCCAGTCTTGATGATACTTCCATTTAATGATCAGTACACCAATCCCACTTGGCTCACCAAATTTCGTTCTTCTAGGTTAAACCGTTCCTTTGCAGTAATCGTTTTCATATTTAGGTTACACTCTGTTTTCTCCTATATGGATACATGTAGTTGGAACTCTAAATCAAACACGGTTTGTGCTAGCTCTTTGAAACTTGGCACAATAATGTAGTTCCAAGTTCTATCGCTATGGTTTGTGTGCTATTGAAGTAGCCCCAAGCAGAGACTGACGAGAATCCCTTTCATTGAAAGGGGTTGCCAAGCTTCCAAAAAACTACAAGTTTACTGAAATCTCAGCAAAGATTTTTTCACCCAATCTTGATGATACTTCCATTTAATGATCAGTACACCAATCCCACTTGGCTCACCAAATTTCGTTCTTCTAGGTTAAAACGTTCCTTTGCAGTAACCCTTTTCATGTTTAGGTTTCACTCTGTTTTCTCCTATATAGATATGTGTAGTTGGAACTCTAAATCAAACACGGTTTGTGCTAGCTCTTTGAAACTTGGCACAATAATGTAGTTCCAAGTTCTGTCGCTATGATTTGTGTGCTTTTGAAGTAGCCCCAAGCAGAGACTGACGAGAATCCCTTTCATTGAAAGGGGTTGCCAAGCTTCCAAAAAACTGCGAGTTTCCTGAAATCTCAGCAAACATTTTTTCACCCAATCTTGATGATACTTGCAGGTAGTGATCAGTACACGAATCTCACTTGGCTCACTAAATTTCGTTCTTCTTGGTTAAACCGTTCCTTTGCAGTAACCGTTTTCATGTTTAGGTTTCACTCTGTTTTCTCCTATATGGATACATGTAGTTGGAACTCTAAATCAAACACGGTTTTTGCTAGCTCTTTTAAACTTGGCACAATAATGTAGTTCCAAGTTCTATCGCTATGGTTTGTGTGCTTTTGAAGTAGCCCCAAGCAGAGACTGACGAGAATCCCATTCATTGAAAGGCGTTGCCAAGCTTCCAAAAAACTGCGAGTTTCCTGAAATCGCAGCAAACATTTTTTCACCCCAGTCTTGATGATACTTGCAGGTAGTGATCAGTACACGAATCCCACTTGGCTCACCAAATTTCGTTCTTCTAGGTTAAACCGTTCCTTTGCAGTAACCGTTTTCATGTTTAGGTTTCACTCTGTTTTCTCCTATATGGATACATGTAGTTGGAACTCTAAATCAAACACGGTTTGTGCTAGCTCTTTGAAACTTGGCACAATAACGTAGTTCCAAGTTCTATCGCTATGGTTTGTGTGCTATTGAAGTAGCCCCAAACAGAGACTGACGAGAATCCCTTTCATGGAAAGGGGTTGCCAAGCTTCCAAAAACTACGAGTTTCCTGAAATCTCAGCAAACATTTTTTGACCCAATCTTGATGATATTTCCATTTAATGATCAGTACACCAATCCCACTTGGCTCACCAAATTTCGTTCTTCTAGGTTAAAAAGTTCCTTTGCAGTAACCGTTTTCATGTTTAGGTTTCACTCTGTTTTCTCCTATATGGATACATGTAGTTGGAACTCTAAATCAAACACGGTTTGTGCTAGCTCTTTGAAACTTGGCACAATAATGTAGTTCCAAGTTCTATCGCTATGGTTTGTGTGCTATTGAAGTCGCCCCAAGCAGAGACTGACGAGAATCCCTATCATGGAAAGGGGTTGCCAGGCTTCCAAAAAACAGCGAGTTTCCTGAAATCTCAGCAAAGATTTTTTCACCCAATCTTGATGATACTTCCATTTAATGATCAGTACACCAATCCCAATTGGCTCACCAAATTTCGTTCTTCTAGGTTAAACCGTTCCTTTGCAGTAATCGTTTTCATATTTAGGTTTCACTCTGTTTTCTCCTATATGGATACATGTAGTTGGAACTCTAAATCAAACACGGTTTGTGCTAGCTCTTTGAAACTTGGCACAATAATGTAGTTCCAAGTTCTGTCGCTATGATTTGTGTGCTTTTGAAGTAGCCCCAAGCAGAGACTGACGAGAATCCCTTTCATTGAAAGGGGTTATCAAGCTTCCAAAAAACTACGAGTTTCCTGAAATCTCAGCAAACATTTTTTCACCCAATCTTGATGATACTTGCAGGTAGTGATCAGTACATGAATCCCACTTGGCTCACCAAATTTCGTTCTTCTAGGTTAAACCGTTCCTTTGCAGTAACCGTTTTCATGTTTAGGTTTCACTCTGTTTGCTCCTATATGGATACATGTAGTTGGAACTCTAAATCAAACACGGTTTGTGCTAGCTCTTTGAAGCTTGGCACAATAATGTAGTTCAAAGTTCTACCGCTATGGTTTGTGTGCTATTGAAGTAGCCCCAAGCAGAGACTGACGAGAATCCCTTTCATTGAAAGGGGTTGCCAAGCTTCCAAAAAACTACAAGTTTCCTGAAATCTCAGCAAACAATTTTTCACCCAATCTAGATGATACTTGCATGTAGTGATCAGTACACGAATCCCACTTGGCTCACTAAATTTCGTTCTTCTCGGTTAAAACGTTCCTTTGCAGTAACCGTTTTCATGATTAGGTTTCACTCTGTTTTCTCCTATATGGATACATGTAGTTGGAACTCTAAATCAAACACGGTTTGTGCTAGCTCTTTGAAACTTGGCACAATAATGTAGTTCCAAGTTCTATCGCTATGGTTTGTGTGCTATTGAAGTAGCCCCAAGCAGAGACTGAGGAGAATCCCTTTCATAGAAAGGGATTGCCAGGCTTCCAAAAAACTGCGAGTATCCTGAAATCTCAGCAAACATTTTTTCACCCAGTCTTGATGATACTTCCATTTAATGATCAGTACACCAATCCCACTTGGCTCACCAAATTTCGTTCTTCTAGGTTAAACCGTTCCTTTGCAGTAATCGTTTTCATATTTAGGTTACACTCTGTTTTCTCCTATATGGATACATGTAGTTGGAACTCTAAATCAAACACGGTTTGTGCTAGCTCTTTGAAACTTGGCACAATAATGTAGTTCCAAGTTCTATCGCTATGGTTTGTGTGCTATTGAAGTAGCCCCAAGCAGAGACTGACGAGAATCCCTTTCATTGAAAGGGGTTGCCAAGCTTCCAAAAAACTACAAGTTTACTGAAATCTCAGCAAAGATTTTTTCACCCAATCTTGATGATACTTCCATTTAATGATGAGTACACCAATCCCACTTGGCTCACCAAATTTCGTTCTTCTAGGTTAAAACGTTCCTTTGCAGTAACCCTTTTCATGTTTAGGTTTCACTCTGTTTTCTCCTATATAGATACGTGTAGTTGGAACTCTAAATCAAACACGGTTTGTGCTAGCTCTTTGAAACTTGGCACAATAATGTAGTTCCAAGTTCTGTCGCTATGATTTGTGTGCTTTTGAAGTAGCCCCAAGCAGAGACTGACGAGAATCCCTTTCATTGAAAGGGGTTGCCAAGCTTCCAAAAAACTGCGAGTTTCCTGAAATCTCAGCAAACATTTTTTCACCCAATCTTGATGATACTTGCAGGTAGTGATCAGTACACGAATCTCACTTGGCTCACTAAATTTCGTTCTTCTTGGTTAAACCGTTCCTTTGCAGTAACCGTTTTCATGTTTAGGTTTCACTCTGTTTTCTCCTATATGGATACATGTAGTTGGAACTCTAAATCAAACACGGTTTTTGCTAGCTCTTTTAAACTTGGCACAATAATGTAGTTCCAAGTTCTATCGCTATGGTTTGTGTGCTTTTGAAGTAGCCCCAAGCAGAGACTGACGAGAATCCCATTCATTGAAAGGGGTTGCCAAGCTTCCAAAAAACTGCGAGTTTCCTGAAATCGCAGCAAACATTTTTTCACCCAATCTTGATGATACTTGCAGGTAGTGATCAGTACACGAATCCCACTTGGCTCACCAAATTTCGTTCTTCTAGGTTAAACCGTTCCTTTGCAGTAACCGTTTTCATGTTTATGTTTCACTCTGTTTTCTCCTATATGGATACATGTAGTTGGAACTCTAAATCAAACACGGTTTGTGCTAGCTCTTTGAAACTTGGCACAATAATGTAGTTCCAAGTTCTATCGCTATGGTTTGTGTGCTATTAAAGTAGCCCCAAGCAGAGACTGACGAGAATCCCTTTCATGGAAAGGGGTTGCCAAGCTTCCAAAAAACTACGAGTTTCCTGAAATCTCAGCAAACATTTTTTCACCCAATCTTGATGATATTTCCATTTAATGATCAGTACACCATCCCACTTGGCTCACCAAATTTCGTTCTTCTAGGTTAAAAAGTTCCTTTGCAGTAACCGTTTTCATGTTTAGGTTTCACTCTGTTTTCTCCTATATGGATACATGTAGTTGGAACTCTAAATCAAACACGGTTTGTGCTAGCTCTTTGAAACTTGGCACAATAATGTAGTTCCAAGTTCTATCGCTATGGTTTGTGTGCTATTGAAGTCGCCCCAAGCAGAGACTGACGAGAATCCCTATCATAGAAAGGGATTGCCAGGCTTCCAAAAAACTGCGAGTATCCTGAAATCTCAGCAAACATTTTTTCACCCAGTCTTGATGATACTTCCATTTAATGATCAGTACACCAATCCCACTTGGCTCACCAAATTTCGTTCTTCTAGGTTAAACCGTTCCTTTGCAGTAATCGTTTTCATATTTAGGTTACACTCTGTTTTCTCCTATATGGATACATGTAGTTGGAACTCTAAATCAAACACGGTTTGTGCTAGCTCTTTGAAACTTGGCACAATAATGTAGTTCCAAGTTCTATCGCTATGGTTTGTGTGCTATTGAAGTAGCCCAAGCAGAGACTGACGAGAATCCCTTTCATTGAAAGGGGTTGCCAAGCTTCCAAAAAACTACAAGTTTACTGAAATCTCAGCAAAGATTTTTTCACCCAATCTTGATGATACTTCCATTTAATGATGAGTACACCAATCCCACTTGGCTCACCAAATTTCGTTCTTCTAGGTTAAAACGTTCCTTTGCAGTAACCCTTTTCATGTTTAGGTTTCACTCTGTTTTCTCCTATATAGATACGTGTAGTTGGAACTCTAAATCAAACACGGTTTGTGCTAGCTCTTTGAAACTTGGCACAATAATGTAGTTCCAAGTTCTGTCGCTATGATTTGTGTGCTTTTGAAGTAGCCCCAAGCAGAGACTGACGAGAATCCCTTTCATTGAAAGGGGTTGCCAAGCTTCCAAAAAACTGCGAGTTTCCTGAAATCTCAGCAAACATTTTTTCACCCAATCTTGATGATACTTGCAGGTAGTGATCAGTACACGAATCTCACTTGGCTCACTAAATTTCGTTCTTCTTGGTTAAACCGTTCCTTTGCAGTAACCGTTTTCATGTTTAGGTTTCACTCTGTTTTCTCCTATATGGATACATGTAGTTGGAACTCTAAATCAAACACGGTTTTTGCTAGCTCTTTTAAACTTGGCACAATAATGTAGTTCCAAGTTCTATCGCTATGGTTTGTGTGCTTTTGAAGTAGCCCCAAGCAGAGACTGACGAGAATCCCATTCATTGAAAGGGGTTGCCAAGCTTCCAAAAAACTGCGAGTTTCCTGAAATCGCAGCAAACATTTTTTCACCCAATCTTGATGATACTTGCAGGTAGTGATCAGTACACGAATCCCACTTGGCTCACCAAATTTCGTTCTTCTAGGTTAAACCCGTTCCTTTGCAGTAACCGTTTTCATGTTTATGTTTCACTCTGTTTTCTCCTATATGGATACATGTAGTTGGAACTCTAAATCAAACACGGTTTGTGCTAGCTCTTTGAAACTTGGCACAATAATGTAGTTCCAAGTTCTATCGCTATGGTTTGTGTGCTATTAAAGTAGCCCCAAGCAGAGACTGACGAGAATCCCTTTCATGGAAAGGGGTTGCCAAGCTTCCAAAAAACTACGAGTTTCCTGAAATCTCAGCAAACATTTTTTTCACCCAATCTTGATGATATTTCCATTTAATGATCAGTACACCATCCCACTTGGCTCACCAAATTTCGTTCTTCTAGGTTAAAAAGTTCCTTTGCAGTAACCGTTTTCATGTTTAGGTTTCACTCTGTTTTCTCCTATATGGATACATGTAGTTGGAACTCTAAATCAAACACGGTTTGTGCTAGCTCTTTGAAACTTGGCACAATAATGTAGTTCCAAGTTCTATCGCTATGGTTTGTGTGCTATTGAAGTCGCCCCAAGCAGAGACTGACGAGAATCCCTATCATGGAAAGGGGTTGCCAGGCTTCCAAAAAACAGCGAGTTTCCTGAAATCTCAGCAAACATTTTTTCACCCAATCTTGATGATACTTCCATTTAATGATCAGTACACCAATCCCACTTGGCTCACCAAATTTCGTTCTTCTAGTTTAAACCGTTCCTTTGCAGTAACCGTTTTCATGTTTAGGTTTCACTCTGTTTTCTCCTATATGGATACATGTAGTTGGAACTCTAAATCAAACACGGTTTGTGCTAGCTCTTTGAAACTTGGCACAATAATGTAGTTCCAAGTTCTGTCGCTATGATTTGTGTGCTTTTGAAGTAGCCCCAAGCAGAGACTGACGAGAATCCCTTTCATTGAAAGGGGTTGCAAAGCTTCCAAAAAACTACGAGTTTCCTGAAATCTCAGCAAACAATTTTTCACCCAATCTAGATGATACTTGCATGTAGTGATCAGTACACGAATCCCACTTGGCTCACTAAATTTCGTTCTTCTCGGTTAAAACGTTCCTTTGCAGTAACCGTTTTCATGATTAGGTTTCACTCTGTTTTCTCCTATATGGATACATGTAGTTGGAACTCTAAATCAAACACGGTTTGTGCTAGCTCTTTGAAACTTGGCACAATAATGTAGTTCCAAGTTCTATCGCTATGGTTTGTGTGCTATTGAAGTCGCCCCAAGCAGAGACTGAGGAGAATCCCTTTCATAGAAAGGGATTGCCAGGCTTCCAAAAAACTGCGAGTATCCTGAAATCTCAGCAAACATTTTTTCACCCAGTCTTGATGATACTTCCATTTAATGATCAGTACACCAATCCCACTTGGCTCACCAAATTTCGTTCTTCTAGGTTAAACCGTTCCTTTGCAGTAATCGTTTTCATATTTAGGTTACACTCTGTTTTCTCCTATATGGATACATGTAGTTGGAACTCTAAATCAAACACGGTTTGTGCTAGCTCTTTGAAACTTGGCACAATAATGTAGTTCCAAGTTCTATCGCTATGGTTTGTGTGCTATTAAAGTAGCCCCAAGCAGAGACTGACGAGAATCCCTTTCATTGAAAGGGGTTGCCAAGCTTCCAAAAAACTACAAGTTTACTGAAATCTCAGCAAAGATTTTTTCACCCAATCTTGATGATACTTCCATTTAATGATCAGTACACCAATCCCACTTGGCTCACCAAATTTCGTTCTTCTAGGTTAAAACGTTCCTTTGCAGTAACCCTTTTCATGTTTAGGTTTCACTCTGTTTTCTCCTATATAGATACGTGTAGTTGGAACTCTAAATCAAACACGGTTTGTGCTAGCTCTTTGAAACTTGGCACAATAATGTAGTTCCAAGTTCTGTCGCTATGATTTGTGTGCTTTTGAAGTAGCCCCAAGCAGAGACTGACGAGAATCCCTTTCATTGAAAGGGGTTGCCAAGCTTCCAAAAAACTGCGAGTTTCCTGAAATCTCAGCAAACATTTTTTCACCCAATCTTGATGATACTTGCAGGTAGTGATCAGTACACGAATCTCACTTGGCTCACTAAATTTCGTTCTTCTTGGTTAAACCGTTCCTTTGCAGTAACCGTTTTCATGTTTAGGTTTCACTCTGTTTTCTCCTATATGGATACATGTAGTTGGAACTCTAAATCAAACACGGTTTGTGCTAGCTCTTTGAAACTTGGCACAATAATGTAGTTCCAAGTTCTATCGCTATGGTTTGTGTGCTATTAAAGTAGCCCCAAGCAGAGACTGACGAGAATCCCTTTCATGAAAGGGGTTGCCAAGCTTCCAAAAAACTACGAGTTTCCTGAAATCTCAGCAAACATTTTTTCACCCAATCTTGATGATATTTCCATTTAATGATCAGTACACCATCCCACTTGGCTCACCAAATTTCGTTCTTCTAGGTTAAAAAGTTCCTTTGCAGTAACCGTTTTCATGTTTAGGTTTCACTCTGTTTTCTCCTATATGGATACATGTAGTTGGAACTCTAAATCAAACACGGTTTGTGCTAGCTCTTTGAAACTTGGCACAATAATGTAGTTCCAAGTTCTATCGCTATGGTTTGTGTGCTATTGAAGTCGCCCCAAGCAGAGACTGACGAGAATCCCTATCATAGAAAGGGATTGCCAGGCTTCCAAAAAACTGCGAGTATCCTGAAATCTCAGCAAACATTTTTTCACCCAGTCTTGATGATACTTCCATTTAATGATCAGTACACCAATCCCACTTGGCTCACCAAATTTCGTTCTTCTAGGTTAAACCGTTCCTTTGCAGTAATCGTTTTCATATTTAGGTTACACTCTGTTTTCTCCTATATGGATACATGTAGTTGGAACTCTAAATCAAACACGGTTTGTGCTAGCTCTTTGAAACTTGGCACAATAATGTAGTTCCAAGTTCTATCGCTATGGTTTGTGTGCTATTGAAGTAGCCCCAAGCAGAGACTGACGAGAATCCCTTTCATTGAAAGGGGTTGCCAAGCTTCCAAAAAAACTACAAGTTTACTGAAATCTCAGCAAAGATTTTTTCACCCAATCTTGATGATACTTCCATTTAATGATGAGTACACCAATCCCACTTGGCTCACCAAATTTCGTTCTTCTAGGTTAAAACGTTCCTTTGCAGTAACCCTTTTCATGTTTAGGTTTCACTCTGTTTTCTCCTATATAGATACGTGTAGTTGGAACTCTAAATCAAACACGGTTTGTGCTAGCTCTTTGAAACTTGGCACAATAATGTAGTTCCAAGTTCTGTCGCTATGATTTGTGTGCTTTTGAAGTAGCCCCAAGCAGAGACTGACGAGAATCCCTTTCATTGAAAGGGGTTGCCAAGCTTCCAAAAAACTGCGAGTTTCCTGAAATCTCAGCAAACATTTTTTCACCCAATCTTGATGATACTTGCAGGTAGTGATCAGTACACGAATCTCACTTGGCTCACTAAATTTCGTTCTTCTTGGTTAAACCGTTCCTTTGCAGTAACCGTTTTCATGTTTAGGTTTCACTCTGTTTCTCCTATATGGATACATGTAGTTGGAACTCTAAATCAAACACGGTTTTTGCTAGCTCTTTTAAACTTGGCACAATAATGTAGTTCCAAGTTCTATCGCTATGGTTTGTGTGCTTTTGAAGTAGCCCCAAGCAGAGACTGACGAGAATCCCATTCATTGAAAGGGGTTGCCAAGCTTCCAAAAAACTGCGAGTTTCCTGAAATCGCAGCAAACATTTTTCACCCAATCTTGATGATACTTGCAGGTAGTGATCAGTACACGAATCCCACTTGGCTCACCAAATTTCGTTCTTCTAGGTTAAACCGTTCCTTTGCAGTAACCGTTTTCATGTTTATGTTTCACTCTGTTTTCTCCTATATGGATACATGTAGTTGGAACTCTAAATCAAACACGGTTTGTGCTAGCTCTTTGAAACTTGGCACAATAATGTAGTTCCAAGTTCTATCGCTATGGTTTGTGTGCTATTAAAGTAGCCCCAAGCAGAGACTGACGAGAATCCCTTTCATGGAAAGGGGTTGCCAAGCTTCCAAAAAACTACGAGTTTCCTGAAATCTCAGCAAACATTTTTTCACCCAATCTTGATGATATTTCCATTTAATGATCAGTACACCATCCCACTTGGCTCACCAAATTTCGTTCTTCTAGGTTAAAAAGTTCCTTTGCAGTAACCGTTTTCATGTTTAGGTTTCACTCTGTTTTCTCCTATATGGATACATGTAGTTGGAACTCTAAATCAAACACGGTTTGTGCTAGCTCTTTGAAACTTGGCACAATAATGTAGTTCCAAGTTCTATCGCTATGGTTTGTGTGCTATTGAAGTCGCCCCAAGCAGAGACTGACGAGAATCCCTATCATGGAAAGGGGTTGCCAGGCTTCCAAAAAACAGCGAGTTTCCTGAAATCTCAGCAAACATTTTTTCACCCAATCTTGATGATACTTCCATTTAATGATCAGTACACCAATCCCACTTGGCTCACCAAATTTCGTTCTTCTAGTTTAAACCGTTCCTTTGCAGTAACCGTTTTCATGTTTAGGTTTCACTCTGTTTTCTCCTATATGGATACATGTAGTTGGAACTCTAAATCAAACACGGTTTGTGCTAGCTCTTTGAAACTTGGCACAATAATGTAGTTCCAAGTTCTGTCGCTATGATTTGTGTGCTTTTGAAGTAGCCCCAAGCAGAGACTGACGAGAATCCCTTTCATTGAAAGGGGTTGCAAAGCTTCCAAAAAACTACGAGTTTCCTGAAATCTCAGCAAACAATTTTTCACCCAATCTAGATGATACTTGCATGTAGTGATCAGTACACGAATCCCACTTGGCTCACTAAATTTCGTTCTTCTCGGTTAAAACGTTCCTTTGCAGTAACCGTTTTCATGATTAGGTTTCACTCTGTTTTCTCCTATATGGATACATGTAGTTGGAACTCTAAATCAAACACGGTTTGTGCTAGCTCTTTGAAACTTGGCACAATAATGTAGTTCCAAGTTCTATCGCTATGGTTTGTGTGCTATTGAAGTAGCCCCAAGCAGAGACTGAGGAGAATCCCTTTCATAGAAAGGGATTGCCAGGCTTCCAAAAAACTGCGAGTATCCTGAAATCTCAGCAAACATTTTTTCACCCAGTCTTGATGATACTTCCATTTAATGATCAGTACACCAATCCCACTTGGCTCACCAAATTTCGTTCTTCTAGGTTAAACCGTTCCTTTGCAGTAATCGTTTTCATATTTAGGTTACACTCTGTTTTCTCCTATATGGATACATGTAGTTGGAACTCTAAATCAAACATGGTTTGTGCTAGCTCTTTGAAACTTGGCACAATAATGTAGTTCCAAGTTCTATCGCTATGGTTTGTGTGCTATTGAAGTAGCCCCAAGCAGAGACTGACGAGAATCCCTTTCATTGAAAGGGGTTGCCAAGCTTCCAAAAAACTACAAGTTTACTGAAATCTCAGCAAAGATTTTTTCACCCAATCTTGATGATACTTCCATTTAATGATCAGTACACCAATCCCACTTGGCTCACCAAATTTCGTTCTTCTAGGTTAAAACGTTCCTTTGCAGTAACCCTTTTCATGTTTAGGTTTCACTCTGTTTTCTCCTATATAGATACGTGTAGTTGGAACTCTAAATCAAACACGGTTTGTGCTAGCTCTTTGAAACTTGGCACAATAATGTAGTTCCAAGTTCTGTCGCTATGATTTGTGTGCTTTTGAAGTAGCCCCAAGCAGAGACTGACGAGAATCCCTTTCATTGAAAGGGGTTGCCAAGCTTCCAAAAAACTGCGAGTTTCCTGAAATCTCAGCAAACATTTTTTCACCCAATCTTGATGATACTTGCAGGTAGTGATCAGTACACGAATCCCACTTGGCTCACCAAATTTCGTTTTTCTAGGTTAAACCGTTCCTTTGCAGTAACCGTTTTCATGTTTAGGTTTCACTCTGTTTTCTCCTATATGGATACATGTAGTTGGAACTCTAAATCAAACACGGTTTGTGCTAGCTCTTTGAAGCTTGGCACAATAATGTACTTCAAAGTTCTACCGCTATGGTTTGTGTGCTATTGAAGTAGCCCCAAGCAGAGACTGACGAGAATCCCTTTCATAGAAAGGCGTTGCCAGGCTTCCAAAAAACTGCGAGTTTCCAGAAATCTCAGCAAACATTTTTTCACCCAGTCTTGATGATACTTCCATTTAATGATCAGTACACCAATCCCACTTGGCTCACCAAATTTCGTTCTTCTAGGTTAAACCGTTCCTTTGCAGTAACCGTTTTCATGTTTAGGTTTCACTCTGTTTTCTCCTATATGGATACATGTAGTTGGAACTCTAAATCAAACACGGTTTGTGCTAGCTCTTTGAAACTTGGCACAATAATGTAGTTCCAAGTTCTATCGCTATGGTTTGTGTGCTATTGAAGTAGCCCCAAGCAGAGACTGACGAGAATCCGTATCATAGAAAGGGGTTGCCAGGCTTCCAAAAAACTGCGAGTTTCCTGAAATCTCAGCAAACATTTTTTCACCCAATCTTGATGATACTTCCATTTAATGATCAGTACACCAATCCCACTTGGCTCACCAAATTTCGTTCTTCTAGGTAAACCGTTCCTTTGCAGTAATCGTTTTCATATTTAGGTTTCACTCTGTTTTCTCCTATATAGATACATGTAGTTGGAACTCTAAATCAAACACGGTTTGTGCTAGCTCTTTGAAACTTGGCACAATAATGTTGTTTTATGATCTATCGCTAGGGTTTGTGTGCTATTGAAGTAGCCCTAAGCAGAGACTGACGAGAATCCCTTTCATTGAAAGGGGTTGCAAAGCTTCCAAAAAACTACGAGTTTCCTGAAATCTCAGCAAACAATTTTTCACCCAATCTAGATGATACTTGCATGTAGTGATCAGTACACGAATCCCACTTGGCTCACTAAATTTCGTTCTTCTCGGTTAAAACGTTCCTTTGCAGTAACCGTTTTCATGATTAGGTTTCACTCTGTTTTCTCCTATATGGATACATGTAGTTGGAACTCTAAATCAAACACGGTTTGTGCTAGCTCTTTGAAACTTGGCACAATAATGTAGTTCCAAGTTCTATCGCTATGGTTTGTGTGCTATTGAAGTAGCCCCAAGCAGAGACTGACGAGAATCCCTTTCATTGAAAGGGGTTGCCAAGCTTCCAAAAAACTACAAGTTTACTGAAATCTCAGCAAAGATTTTTCACCCAATCTTGATGATACTTCCATTTAATGATCAGTACACCAATCCCACTTGGCTCACCAAATTTCGTTCTTCTAGGTTAAAACGTTTTTTTGCAGTAACCCTTTTCATGTTTAGGTTTCACTCTGTTTTCTCCTATATAGATACGTGTAGTTGGAACTCTAAATCAAACACGGTTTGTGCTAGCTCTTTGAAACTTGGCACAATAATGTAGTTCCAAGTTCTGTCGATGATTTGTGTGCTTTTGAAGTAGCCCCAAGCAGAGACTGACGAGAATCCCTTTCATTGAAAGGGGTTGCCAAGCTTCCAAAAAACTGCGAGTTTCCTGAAATCTCAGCAAACATTTTTTTCACCCAATCTTGATGATACTTGCAGGTAGTGATCAGTACACGAATCTCACTTGGCTCACTAAATTTCGTTCTTCTTGGTTAAACCGTTCCTTTGCAGTAACCGTTTTCATGTTTATGTTTCACTCTGTTTTCTCCTATATGGATACATGTAGTTGGAACTCTAAATCAAACACGGTTTGTGCTAGCTCTTTGAAACTTGGCACAATAATGTAGTTCCAAGTTCTATCGCTATGGTTTGTGTGCTATTGAAGTAGCCCCAAACAGAGACTGACGAGAACCCTTTCATGGAAAGGGGTTGCCAAGCTTCCAAAAAACTACGAGTTTCCTGAAATCTCAGCAAACATTTTTTCACCCAATCTTGATGATATTTCCATTTAATGATCAGTACACCATCCCACTTGGCTCACCATATTTCGTTCTTATAGGTTAAAAAGTTCCTTTGCAGTAACCGTTTTCATGTTTAGGTTTCACTCTGTTTTCTCCTATATGGATACATGTAGTTGGAACTCTAAATCAAACACGGTTTGTGCTAGCTCTTTGAAACTTGGCACAAAAATGTAGTTCCAAGTTCTATCGCTATGGTTTATGTGCTATTGAAGTCGCCCCAAGCAGAGACTGACGAGAATCCCTATCATGGAAAGGGGTTGCCAGGCTTCCAAAAAACTGCGAGTATCCTGAAATCTCAGCAAACATTTTTTCACCCAGTCTTGATGATACTTCCATTTAATGATCAGTACACCAATCCCACTTGGCTCACCAAATTTCGTTCTTCTAGGTTAAACCGTTCCTTTGCAGTAATCGTTTTCATATTTAGGTTACACTCTGTTTTCTCCTATATGGATACATGTAGTTGGAACTCTAAATCAAACACGGTTTGTGCTAGCTCTTTGAAACTTGGCACAATAATGTAGTTCCAAGTTCTATCGCTATGGTTTGTGTGCTATTGAAGTAGCCCCAAGCAGAGACTGACGAGAATCCCTTTCATTGAAAGGGGTTGCCAAGCTTCCAAAAAACTACAAGTTTACTGAAATCTCAGCAAAGATTTTTTCACCCAATCTTGATGATACTTCCATTTAATGATCAGTACACCAATCCCACTTGGCTCACCAAATTTCGTTCTTCTAGGTTAAAACGTTCCTTTGCAGTAACCCTTTTCATGTTTAGGTTTCACTCTGTTTTCTCCTATATAGATACGTGTAGTTGGAACTCTAAATCAAACACGGTTTGTGCTAGCTCTTTGAAACTTGCACAATAATGTAGTTCCAAGTTCTGTCGCTATGATTGTGTGCTTTTGAAGTAGCCCCAAGCAGAGACTGACGAGAATCCCTTTCATTGAAAGGGGTTGCCAAGCTTCCAAAAAACTGCGAGTTTCCTGAAATCTCAGCAAACATTTTTTCACCCAATCTTGATGATACTTGCAGGTAGTGATCAGTACACGAATCTCACTTGGCTCACTAAATTTCGTTCTTCTTGGTTAAACCGTTCCTTTGCAGTAACCGTTTTCATGTTTAGGTTTCACTCTGTTTTCTCCTATATGGATACATGTAGTTGGAACTCTAAATCAAACACGGTTTGTGCTAGCTCTTTGAAACTTGGCACAATAATGTAGTTCCAAGTTCTATCGCTATGGTTTGTGTGCTATTGAAGTAGCCCCAAACAGAGACTGACGAGAATCCCTTTCATGGAAAGGGGTTGCCAAGCTTCCAAAAAACTACGAGTTTCCTGAAATCTCAGCAAACATTTTTTCACCCAATCTTGATGATATTTCCATTTAATGATCAGTACACCATCCCACTTGGCTCACCAAATTTCGTTCTTCTAGGTTAAAAAGTTCCTTTGCAGTAACCGTTTTCATGTTTAGGTTTCACTCTGTTTTCTCCTATATGGATACATGTAGTTGGAACTCTAAATCAAACACGGTTTGTGCTAGCTCTTTGAAACTTGGCATAATATGTAGTTCCAAGTTCTATCGCTATGGTTTGTGTGCTATTGAAGTCGCCCCAAGAGAGACTGACCGAGAATCCTATATGGAAAGGGGTTGCCAGGCTTCCAAAAAAAACAGCGAGTTTCCTGAAATCTCAGCAAACATTTTTTCACCCAATCTTGATGATACTTCCATTTAAATGATCAGTACACCAATCCCACTTGGCTCACAAATTTC